>NW_015388876.1:67858-80551 GCF_001527695.2 Protobothrops mucrosquamatus
TAATATTGTAAGATGCCCAGAATCAACTTGGATGGATGGCAAATAAATGTAATAAATTAAATAAATAATTTCCCTAAGTACATTAAACTTGTAGACCAATATTCATTTACCTGGGATTAATGTGTATGTGTGTGTGGGGGGGTGTATACATGGACTTTTTCAATATAAAAGTGGTGTGCCGTTCCTTCTTCAGGATTTCAACCTTCCATTCAGTCAAAACCTTAGATATTTCAATTTCAGTTAATGTTATCATAGATTAGAGAAAGGTAGACAGACAGCAGGCAAACAGATTGAAAGGACACTTGTACGTTGTTGAGATCAATGCTACTAGACAGGTCTTTGAAAGTTTTCTTTTAGCCTTTTTTCTGTTCTGCAGTAGAACATTTACTGTACAAGAAGTAGTTATAATTGTTTTCTTTTGTAAAAAGCACTACAGTCCATTACTTAAATAAAGTGAACTCCAGCAGCCCAGCAAGCTCAAACAGAAGAGAAAATGCATCTGTTTTTGTGTTTCTGAAAATGTCTTTGCATTATTCTACTAGCTGCTGAATGCCATCAAGAATAAATAACACTAAAAATCAGACTTTGGTATTAGGCTAAGCAACCATTACTGTGTTTAAGGATTATTTTTTTTAAGAAAAAGTACAGTTACTACTGATAATCCTCACTTACTGACTGCTCCTTCAGCAACCATTCAAAATTACAGTGGCACTGAAAAATGAGACTTAAGACTAATCCTCAAAGTTGCAGCTGTAGCAGTGTCTCTATGGTCACATGGTTGTGATTCAGACTGTTAGCAATTGGCTTACATTTACAACAATCTCAGCATCCCCACAGTCACATGATGGCCAAACTTCACAGCTGGTTTCTGATAAGCAAAGTCAAAGGAGATACCTGCAGGAAGTTGGAAGTCACAGTCATGTGATGTTATGCTTAATGACCTGCAGTGATTCATTTAATGGCCACAGTGGGAACTGATATTGCAAGTTGGCGAGGTCAGTTGGTGTTGCATTTCATGACCGTGTTGCTTAGTGACAGAATTGCTAGTCCCTACTGCAGTTGGTAAGTGAGGACTACCTGTATATGCATGAAAATATGGTTACATGACTTCTCTAAGCAAGAGTTTATACAACCAATAAATAATCAATGTATAGGTATTGAACACCAATGTATAGGTTGTGAATACCTATACACAACGTATAGGTATTGAACTTGTCAAACATCTGAGAAATATTCCTCACACACACATGTGTTCCCTTGGCTAAGGTTGATTGGGGCTGTGTAAAAGAAATTCCTATTTTTTATGAATGTCAGTATATACAGTTTAACAAATTCAGCATTCAACTTTCTGAAGGACAAGAAATAAAAAGGAAGCTTTTAATAGGAGATATAAACTTTTCAC
Organism: Protobothrops mucrosquamatus; assembly: GCF_001527695.2. Lineage (NCBI taxonomy): Eukaryota > Metazoa > Chordata > Lepidosauria > Squamata > Viperidae > Protobothrops > Protobothrops mucrosquamatus. Next base: position 69,261 of record NW_015388876.1, read on the forward strand.
TTTAATAAGAGATATAAACTTCCATTTAGCTTGGACATTTCTAAACCCAGTTAAAATTAAGATCTGTTTAAATGTGACCTTATCCATTTATCTTCCTTATACTACCTAATGTTAATAGCTTAAAATGGAAGATAATAAGTGCTAACTGGATCTAAGTAATGATTTCCCAAGTATGATTATAAATCAAGACAAGTGGAAATTGACATGGCCTCATTGAAAGGAGAACTTATGTTAAATAATTCATAATGGTATTAATTATTTGCTAAGGGAATCTCATGATGGGCCATGATGACACCTCTTTTATGCACACATTTTTATACCTCCAGTCACTGGTGCTATTCCTCTCCTACAGTTTTGGCAATTCTTGTAAATCTCAAGGATTTTTGAGAAGCAAGTCAGAACTTATCTATGAATAATTTTCCAAACCAGAATAGCTTTGAGTTCTTATTAAAAAAAAGAAAGGAAGATTGATGATTTGCAAGAGAAAGGTTCCCAAACATGAAATTCCCTCTTAGGAAATTTAATGCCCATTTTATATCCCTTAATTATGTATCTTTGGCTCCTGCTTTCCACTCATACAGTGGCTATCCTTATGCATAAATGATAAAGCTTAAGTATCTGATCCGTGTACTTCAGAAATCATAGAATTTATCAGAGGTTAAACTGTATTATTAGATATGTCCTTGCATAATTTAATCCCTGCCACTTTTCATCTGACTAAAAGGGTGAATTGTCTTCTTAAACGGGATTACCATCTGAATTACAACATCTTAAAAAACTTACGGTATATAAAGGTGTTCTGATGATTCTCCATATGTATCCACAGCAAGCAACAGTGGCACCAACATTAGAAAATATGGGTTTTAACAACACAGTACAAGTTCTACCCTTTCATAGTTATTATCTGAGGTTGCATGCAAATAGGTAAGGGATGGAGTTTGCGTCACAATGTTGTGTGGCATATTTTGCTACTTGCCTCTTTCCATACTATAGAAATCTCTGTTACTCCACAAGGCTAGATAGAAGAGTGGGATGACTAACCTCAATTTTTTTTATTTGAGATATCATGAAATAATTTAGGCATTGATGAATAATTTTTGAGGGCAATATGGTGACATTGTAAACCACTCAGAGTGCTGTAAAGCACTCTGGAGTGGTATATAAGTCTAAGTGCTATTGCTATTGTTATAATTTTAATTTATTATTCTGCTTCTTGGATTTTCTCTTTCAGTTGGTAAAATAACAGTTTTAGGCTAAGAATCAAGCATGTTTGTGAATTTGGGAGGTGACATAAGTGAAATTATAAGAATTATGTAACAAGGACACACACAAACACATATACATACATACATATAGGTTTTCCCTTTCTTTTTTAACTCTTTCTTTCCAAAAAAATGGGACAATCAGAATTAACCACAATTAATAGGGGAAGGAAGGAAGGAAGGAAGGAAGGAAGGAAGGAAGGAAGGAAGGAAGGAAGGAAGGAAGGAAGGAAGGAAGGAAGGAAGGAAGGAATCTAGATTATAGGAAAAAAGAAAGATTTTTCCCAGCAATGCCATGTCTATGTGCATCAAAAGCTTGGAAAGATAGTCATAAGAGCCATGTCTAAATTAATGTTTCTCAACCTCACCAATGATGAAATGTATGGATTAGCATAGCTGGCTGGGGAATTTTGGAAGTCCACACAACTTGTTGCTGACGTTGAGAAGCACTGAGTTAGATTTCCATAGCCTAGCAAAGAGAAACTACAGGTAATCCCCGAGTTACAAGTGTTCACTTAACGCTCGTTCAAAGTTATGTGATGAGTGCCCCCTAGTGCTTATGAGCAACTCCCGAAATTATGAGTATTGCAGCACCACAGCAGTAGTTCGTCCTTACGAGTGACCGCAGTGGCTCTGCAACACTCATCCGGGTTATTCCCTCCCTCCCCGCCCCCGCTGCAGATCTCCCTAGGCACCAGGCCTTCAGTACTCACCCTGCGAAGATGGAGAATCTTCGCTTTTTTGGCTGCTCCAGGCCTTTGGTGTGTTTGCAGAGAATGGAGGCCTAAAATAACACAAGATGACGTGAGATCAGTGGAGCGAAATCTCACACTATTGATCTCACATGATCTCATGGTACTTTAAGCCTGCAACAGAGAACCAAACCAAAGCCAGGGGATGCTTCGATGTGCCTCCGGAAGCTGGATCGGGGCTCTGAAGGCATGGAAAAGGCCTCTGCTGCCTGGATTTATGACTGCAGAGCGATTTCACACACACCCCTGCAGCCGATCTGGGCTCTGGAGGCCTGGAAAAGACTCTGCCACCCAGATCTATGGCTGCAGAGCAATTTTGCGACCCCCCAGAGACCCAATCCGGGCTCCGGAGGCCTTTTCCAAGCCTCCGGAGACCAGATCCATGGCCACGGAGCACTTTTGCGGTGCCCCCATGGCACAATCTGGGCACTGGAGGCCTTTTCCAAGCCTCTGGAGACTGGATCCATGGCCACAGAGCGATTTTGCGGTCCCCCTGCAGCCCGATCCAGGCTCCGGAGGCAGAGAGGAGACAGACCTTTTCCAGGTGAGTCTCACACGGCAAGAAGGGAGGGGAGGCCTGTTCCATTACTAGTGTTTACTTAACGAGCCATGTGCGTTTTAACGAGCAAGAGAGTGATCTCGCTAAAGGAACAAGATTCACTCTACGAGTTTTCGAGTTACAAGTGGAATAAGCAGGCTCCATTACACTCGTAATTCGAGGACTAACTGTATTTCCTTTTGAGCACTAAACATTACCTCAAAATCTTCTGTCTGCCCCACTCTTTGCATGGTGATGGTGATGGGGTGAGGGGAATCAAAATTTCATCATACAGAATTTTCTTAAAAGGTTNCAAGATTCACTCTACGAGTTTTCGAGTTACAAGTGGAATAAGCAGGCTCCATTACACTCGTAATTCGAGGACTAACTGTATTTCCTTTTGAGCACTAAACATTACCTCAAAATCTTCTGTCTGCCCCACTCTTTGCATGGTGATGGTGATGGGGTGAGGGGAATCAAAATTTCATCATACAGAATTTTCTTAAAAGGTTGCATATTTCCCTCTGTTATGTTTCCTACTGTTCATCCAGTTTCCCATTTTGCAGTGGAATATTGTAACAAAACAAATCCAAAAAGCACACCACAGATAAACAGAACTATAATCAACTGAGAGCTCTTGATATCCACCACCCCCAAAAGGCTATGACAGTCAGGAAAATGAATATATGAAGGAAAAGAAAGCTACAGCTGGAAGTTTAAACTACAAGTGATAATTTCAGTTTCAATTTATTATAGGTTAAGTAACAATTAGGTACTTTGCAAAAGCTACAAATAGAGCAGTAAGTAATTTCCTTCATTCCCCCAGTTCTTTTACACAAGAGCAACTTACATTTCTGTCATTGAAGATCTTCAATAAGGAGACTCTTGTACATAGGATCAGCTCTGATACCAGCTTCTCTGAAACACAAAATCAATTCCTTGCTACAAATATACACCAAGAATACATCTCTGTTTAGTCCTCATAAAATTCCAACAGCTAATTGAACAGACTGGAAATGTTTCTATAGAACATCATTTTATAGCTCTGATGTATTCAAAGTTAACATTTAACCTTTGCTGTTTTTATTCACCCTCAGCTTCAAAGTTGCTAGAAAACATAGCTACTGTTTTAGCTATATATATTTTTAAAAAATAATAGTGTATGCATTTCATTACCCCCAGAAAAGCCTTTTTAATGGAATGCTGGTAGTCCTTAACTTACAACCATATTTTGGGATTGTTGATTAATATTTAATAAATTTCAATCTGCATTTCTGTTGTCAATGTTAGGGATAAGCACTGTAGTAGTATTAAGAAATTACCCAGAAATTCCTCATTATCAAGAGAGAATTACAGAAGAGAGAATTTCTATATATTTTGATAAAAGCACTTTTCTTCCTCTTAAAGGTTTGTCTGCAGAAAATAAGCAGTAATAGAGCATTAGTGTTGCTGTGTGTTCATTTCTTTCAGCTGCCGTAAAAATCTCCTAGTGTGAGGGCTGGAGCTGGAAAGGTGGGAAAATTGAAGCCTTGGGCAGACATGACAATTTTGTAAACACAGGCCAGGGGACAGTAAGAGAAATGGACAGCAAGCAGTTGGTTACAATAAAATAGTAACAGAAAGAACACTGGGCAGACATTGGAACAGTGGAAAAGACATAGTTCCTAAAATTTGTAGAAGATGATATTCATCATCAGAATTAGGACTGCCGGGTATCCACAATGTTCATCTATCCAAACTGCATCCTTAAATGTTCTGCTCAGTTCATATGCGCCAGTGCTTTTGGAGAGGGACATAGTGCTATGCCCAAGATGGGGGCTGCTGATGTCTAGTCCTGGCCTACCCATAATAGAGCTGAGAAATAAGATGGTGGAGAAAAGCTCTTGAGATGCTGAAGGGTCAAAAGATTAAAAATGATACAATCCATGTTAGATTTTGATATAGCAATAGCACTTAGACTTATGTACCATTTCATGGTGCTTTAGAGCACTCTCGGAGCACAAATCAACATATTGCCCCTAACAATATGGGTCCTCATTTTACCAACAGAAGGATAGAAGGCTGAATCAACCTTGACCTTGTCAGGATCGAACTCCTGGCTGTGGGCAGAATTAGCCTGCAATATTGTATTCTAACCGCTGTGCCACCATAGATCCTCATATTATGATAATATAATAATATCATAATAACAAATACTATTTTGAGGTAAAACCTATTGAAAGCTTTGTAGCTGAAGCAAAGGTTAAACGTAAAGAGCCAAAATCACATTATAAAACCACAGAACTGTTATTAATATTCCCTGTTGTTAGTTATTTCCTTTAGCACCCGTTATAATTCCTTTCTAAATTGCTCTTGTTGTATAAAGAAAAATGCACTGGAAATTTATTCCATTCTGAACTATTATAGGTATGTTCTTTAGAACTGGCAGAACATATTGGTAACAAGTGGGCTACAGGGCTTCCTGGCCAGGCATGGAATTATAAAATAACAGAAACAGAATTGCTGAACAATCAATGAAGAAATTGTTTTAAAAATGTTGTTATGAGTTAAAGCTACCGATTCATGGTTTGCTGAAACAAATAAATGTGGAAAATAAAATTTCCAAAACAAAATACCATTAAGAACAACTTAAGAACAATTGGAGACAATTCATAATGAGAAAAAAATATTTTACCGACATAAAATTTAACTAAATGGAACAATAGTTAAAAAATGAAAAGATTTAAAATTGAAAAAAGAAAAATGATCTATAAAAGCAGTATAGGAAAACAATAACATAAACTTTGATTTGGGTTGTAGCCAATGAAATTTTAAACAACCATAGCAAAATAATCAAATGGAACTACAATTGTCTAAATGTTAATAACTTAGAGAATTTTTTTTAGAATGCATGAAACACTAAGGCAAGTATAACCTTCTTTGAAATCCATTCAAACGAAATACTGAAATAAAATTTTGCATCATATATGCAATCACTTATGGCTAAAACAATTACCTCAAATATAGTCCCACAAAAGCAACAACAATAGAAATGGGCTAAAATTAAAATTGAAAACAAGCTACCAAGCAAAAAAATCAGATGTCAAAGCATTAAAATTAAAACTATTAGCAACCTACAAAATTTGAAGTAACAAATACTGAAAAATTAGAATATAAAAAACAACTTTGAAAAGCGATATGATGTGGATAGAAAAATAATTGCAAATGTGATGGAAGGGTTAAAAAGTGATGGCAACTTCTAAGAAATGTTAATATAACAGTAGAATCAAACAATTGCAACTGTCCTTATGAGAAGCAACTGCTAGGAGTACTTCTGGGCAATCTCAATTCTTCTTCATGTTTAGAGAGGAATTACAAATACATGGTCTGACTCCATTTTGCATGGAACCATCTTCAGTTTGCTGTTTCTCCCCCAGAACTCCATAAAGGGTGGAATTTACATTGCAGTGACACAATGCACATTTTTAATGTTGCCTTCATCCCCACCCTGGCAGACGCCATTATCTGTCTTTTTCTGACTGTGATATTTATTTTGGTTACCTTACGACTTGTGTATTTCACAAAATGAATAACACAACATAAATAAGACAACATCACATACCATAGCATAACAATATAACATAAATATAAAGTATGAATTACTTTTCTACATACATACAATTATACAAGGATAAAACTAGACAAGAACACTCTTCATGTCTTCTTTTCCTGGGGGAAAAAAGACTTTTTTTTCTATCTAGAATAATTGTTGTCTGGATTGAAAAGATGATGGAAAACTCAACTGTATAGTTATAATAGTTTAAATGCTATTAGACTACTTTTATCCTACAGCTTTTTCAAATCAATGAAAATAACACAAATGAATCATTCTGTAGTTTAGACATTTGTGGAGTTGATTTAATCTCTTGATTCAGTAGGATAAAACACTAACAGTCTCTAGTGGGCTATTATCTCACTCATCAGCAGCAGCTGAAATGATGAAAAGAGATTCATAGCATCATGGACTTAGAAGCAGCCTCAAGGGGAGTCAGATTAAGTCACCAGCCCTCGGATGTGAAGTTAATGCTGTATGTTTAGTCCATGGTTAGCAACTCTAACTTTATGGAATATATTTAAAATGGTCATAGACATGCACATTATTGAGTACATGCAGAGTTTTAGCTTGCTTGTATAATTTGCTTTGCTCATAATGATCCTGCATGGTGAGATCAATGCTGAACTGACCATGTATGTAATTGGCAATTCAGAATTTCTGTGGCTAAAGATACCATCCTAAAACCTATATTCATGGGATTCGTGATCTCAACCTCTGTTGCTAATTTTCTTTGATTGACTCAGCAGATCAGTTATTTTGTTTTGCTTTGATATGGGATAACCTTCATTTAAAGCAGTGGTTCTCAACCTTTTTAATGCCGCGACCCCCAACCAGTCGTAAGTCGAGGACTAAACCGGTCGTAAGTCGAGGACTAAACCGGTCGTAAGTCGAGGACTTTCCCTGCCCGGGAGTGCCGCACATGCGTGGTTCCGCCCCCTGCGCCGGCCGAGGCGTAGCTGGCAAGCGGCAGAGACGGAGCAGGCTGACCACCAGCTGGCCCAGCCCAAGGGAAGTAAGAAAAAAGGAAAAAAATGGCGGACAGCCTTGCTTGGCGACCCCCGTGAAATGGTCAATCGACCCCAAATGGGGTCGCGACCCATAGGTTGAGAACCGCTGATTTAAAGGGTTTCAAACAGGATTGGATATACCCCCACTAAATGGGTCATTGGAATATACAATATTAGCATTACTGCAATCAGGTCCACTTGTGATCTTCTCATAATTATCTGGTTGGCCACTGGCCACAGTACTTTGGAGCAGATCAAATAGGGTACTTCTAATCTTTTCAGAATAGTCTGGTGGTTGTAGATTTTGGTAGAAAACATCAGCAAAACCTCACTGACTAATTCAGAATAAGGGAGAAAAGCAGTCCCAAGTGATGAGGAGTTGGAATGTATGCAGGTAATCCTCAACTTACAACAGTTCATTTAGTGACTGTCCAAGTTACAGCAGTGACTTATGACCATTTTTCCCACTTAGGACCATTGCAGCATCCCCATGGTCACATGATCAAAATTCAGACACTTGGCAATTAGATCCTATTTGTGATGGTTGCAGTATCCTAGGATCATGTGATCAGCTTTTGTAACAAACAAAGTCAGTGGCAAAGCTAGAGTCACTTAACCATGTTACTGATTTAACAATTGCAATGATTCATTTACAACTGTTGCAGGAAAGATCGTAAAATGGGGCAAAACTCACTTAACAAATACTTCACTTAGCACATAAATGTTGGGTTCAGTTGTGGTTGTAACTCGAGGGCTTTTCCTTCTGTCATGTCAAATGTTGATTTGAACTATACTTTATACTGGATTAGAAACAAACATGAAAATAGGACCTAATATTCTTGGACAAAATATCACCTCATAAAGTGGGAAGAAGGATTCAACTGCCTTTTTTTCTCACTTTTGTAGCAATTAGTGGATTGTTTCTGTCTTCCCACAAATTTGGCCCAACTTTAAAAAACAAACTACATTTGAATGGGCAATAGAAGTCATCTTATAAAGATTAGTTTACAAATAAGAAATTGATTTCCCATCTTTCTCTGCAGAAAGAATATCAAAAGATTTGCACTTCCAGATCCTGTTGAAACTACTCTCAGAATATTCCCACATTGCAGAAAAAAAGTAAAAGGGGTTGAATACACTTGCCTGTGATGAAAAAAAAACACCTTTTAATTCAGTATGTTAAATTCTGCTCTATCTAGCTTAGTATATATTCAAAACTCTTAAAAATTATAATGGATTTATTACAGTCAGATATTTTCTGAGAAAAATATCATCCACACTTTTCCCATACCAGACTTTGTGATTTTATAAGGGACGAATTTATATGCAATTATATTCTTAAAAGACCAGCTTAACCATAATATTATGCATTTAGTAGGATGCTAAAATCATGCTCACTTTGTTTACTGAATTTCTTGTTTGTTGTAAGAAAAAAAGAGAGAGAAATGGATGGAACATTTGTTTAGTATTTTACTACTTGGTATTTTAAAATTGCTCTGGAAATTTATATTGCTCTGTTCATACTTAGTGTCCTAGTCTAGTCTAGTCTAGTCTAGTCTAGTCTAGACTTCATCTCCACCAGAATGATACGTAATACTATATTTTTTTGATTTTGGAGCATCTAGAAGTATATGTGTTAATGTATGTGTTAATATCTTTTTACCCATTTTATTTTATGATCTATTAGTTATTATATTATGTTTATTTTGTTAATATTTAATTCCAGGGGTATATTTATTTCTTGTCCAACCCTTCCCCAATGAAAACATGACTTTTATTTGTAGGGCAGTCATGTAAACTCATGTATCACTTTAAAGGGTGAAAGTATCACATTCTTTGAGAACTCCTGCTTTAAGGAAATTTCTAAAAGACAGACTGGGGCAGCACAGTTAAGATGCTGGCTTGTTGGCTGGCTTGTTGGTTTCAGACCCGAGTGCCATGCAATGGGATATGCAGCCATCCTCACCCCATCTCTTGCCAACCTAGCAGTTCAAAGGCATGCAAATGCGAGTAGATAAATAGGTACCACTTTGATGGGAAAGTAACAGTACTCCATGACATCATGCTGGCCACATGACTGCGGAAATGTCTTCGGACAGCGCTGGCTCAATGGCCTTGAAATATATATGAGCACCGCTCTCTATAGTCAGCAACAACTAGCAGAGTAAAATCCGCAGGGGGACTCCTGAAAGACGGACGTGTTTTAACTGTGTCTGTTTCATATGCAGGATTTTTGCTCTGTAAAACAAAATCTTTTTACAGGTGTCCTACATTGCTACAAATTGAGTCCAACAGGCAAAGTGGTGCAGCTTAATATGTTTCTACAATGTGGTACTGCATTTCTGACACACTGAACAATAGACTCACAGGGATGTATTGTGCATTCATTTCCCATGGTTTAGTGTGAAGTATTGACTGTTCTAGTGCTTGAGCTGCCTCCTGAGGTGTGTAGCATTCTAAAGTAAGCTGGGTGTATTATCTTTATAATGCAATTGGCATTTGCATTCACTCTCCCATTTATATTGAAGCAGCTTATTTCATCTATTTCCTCTCTGAAAGCCTTCTATTCAACAACACTTTAAATTGGCTGTGCAATTCAAGAGAACCATTAAGATATATGGTACCGATTCGGTATGCTCCATGCAGTTTCCGCAGTTCATGTCTATAGGACCGTGACTTACACCCTAATGCTGCAATCAATATCCACTTACTTGGATGTCAGCATCATTGAACTCAATGGGATGATCTCCTTAGGCTTTTAGTTCAATGAAACTGGCATCCTGACAACAGCAAGTAGGTATAAGGTTGCATAATTCCAGTATGCCAAGGATGGCATGATGAATCAACATTACAGTACATATTCTCTGAAAGGGTCTGCTCTGCGCAGCATCGTAAAATCAGAATTTTGGGGAACCCTAGGTCTTCTCTTCATTGAGATTCTTCAAAATGGCACCCTCTTTTTTTCAGGCTTGCGGAGAAAGCTGGGGAAAAAAAGTTGGGATGTTTTAATAAATATCAAAAGACTGTTGTGCTCCTTTCAAATTTGAAACAGCTCATCCTAATAATTTTTTGAAGTATGCAGACTCCTACAAATTATTCCTGCCAAAAGTTCTGAAAGCAGAATTCTATCCCTTGGTGGCAATATAAGAATAATGGTATGTCACATATAATTCTTTTTGCATTGAACGGGGCTAATTTCCTTTATCCACTACCCTGTTTTTATATGCACTTATGATCAAGTCTGTACAAATATATTTAAAGATATCGCTGACATTCTTCATTTATATGTTTCATAAATGAGGGCAGAATATCCCCCTGCAGTGCATTTCAATTTCAAGTTAAAAAAAAAACCCTCCCATTGCTCAGGGGTTTGGTGGAAGGACAGTGTGTGACAGTGTGTATTGAGTGCTGGTATTTTGCATAATTATGTTGCCTGCAGGGTTGCCACCTGTCCTAATTTTATCTGATTAAGGTGAAATGCAGAAATGTCCTCATCTTGCCAAGGGGAAACAGTGCCAAGTGACATCATAGAGCACAGTAAAGGAGATGATGTGATTATATATGTATTGGTAAAGATGTGACAGGGATATATATTTTGGTAGTATCAAATGCATGGAACTAATGCTGATCATCTAGAGGACTTTGGTACTTAAACAAACAAGTTGCTATTTCCTGTCCCAATATTTAATTATGTGCATAGTAACTTTCTTTGAATGGCCTTCAGTATAATCTCTACTGACTGAATGTGACTGTACATGTTTGAGTTTTGGCCTAGAGCTCGTTTGCTTCACTTAAAGTCTAAGGCATTTATGTAGCATTCAAATATTTATTTAAGTCCCCACCGAAGGACTCCTTATGGAATCAGAAAAGCGTGGCTTGGCTTGTAGCAATCTCTCCCAGTATGTTGTCCTCTGAATATATTTGGGATACATATTTGTGAGTTGACAGTTCTGGAAATTGTAGCTTCAACATATCTGGAGGAGGCACCAGGTTGAGAAAAGTCAGTTAATAGAAACAGAATGTGATATGCGGAGATGAAGTGAGGTATGTCATTAAAAGGAGTGAAGCTGCTGTATGCAATCCTGTTTTGGGTCCCTAAAAGCTATGTGATACTGCTCTTTTTAAGTGGGCTGAAGA
>NW_015388877.1:0-11020 GCF_001527695.2 Protobothrops mucrosquamatus
AATGTTATCTGTGTGGTAATTTGTACAACGCCCACTTCAAAAGACACTGGGAGGCTGGCAGTGTCCACTGGGATAAAAGCCACAACAATCAACGCACAAACGGATACGATAAAGCCAAACCTGCCGAATCTGGAACAGCATCAAAGGCAATCCAGGAAGGGAGGGAAGTGGGAGGGCCGCCATCGAGAACAGCGGCACCATTGCGACTGCCATTTTGACTTTTTGGACCACACTCTGCGACACCCCTAAAGATGGACCTCCCCCCCACTGATCCCTTTCATTTCATCTCACCTCTCAGGCCCTGGAGAAGATGTTCAGGAAGGATGGAATCTCAGTGGGAGAAAATGCCTGTTCTTAGATGCTGAGCTAAAAGGGCTTTACAAATGAACACACCAACAACTTGAATTCAGACTGGAAAACGATGGGCAGTCGGTGCCACAAACACACTGTCACTTTAATGCTAGTCAACCTGCTCCTTATTCAGTGGCCAGGGTGGTATAGTTTATCTAAGGTACTGTCAGAAGCAGCTCCTCACCCCATCGGACATACTTGACTAAACAAAAGTTGACAAGGGAATGAATCATTGTGGTTAAGGGTTCCTGGCCCAAGAAGGTCCAGAACTGGCACACCAGGCCAAGCTGGGTACAATAATAGCCCTTCTTTCTGGCCGTGGCCTCCACTTGCTCTTGAGGCAGGAGATGAGACTTCAGGAGGACTCTTGGGTCCCAGATCTTCTCCCTTGGGAGCAGGTCATCCTGTTTGAAATGAATCCATCTGGGTTTCAATTTAAGCCTTCTTCACCCTATCCCAAGGGTCTTCAAACTTGGCCCTTTGATGACTGGTGGACTTCAACTCCCAGAATTCTTCAGACAGGCACGCTGGCTGAGGAATTCTGGGAGTTGAAGTCCACAAGTCATTAAAGGGCCAAGTTTGAAGACCCCCTGCCCTATCCAGTTCCTCAAAGAACCCATATCTACTTTGTGCTCAGACAGGAGATGGAGATGTGTCACAAATACTTCAACCCCAACCGATGTCTCCCTCAGCCATTTCATTGAGTTGTTCAGTGTCTACTGAGATTCTCAATCATCCAGGTCATGGTTGTCCCAAAGGTGCTTTATTCCAAAAAGGCAATTCGTTGGACTTTCTTGATTTTTGTTTTTTCCTTTGAAAACGTTTTGCTTCTCATCCAAGAAGCATCTTGAATTCTCAGGAAGCTTCTGGAATTGAACTGAGTTCTTCAGAATTCAAGAAGCTTCTTGGATGAGAAGCAAAACGTTTTCAAAGAAAAAAAAAACACCAAGAAACTCCACTTGCCTTTTGGAAAAAGCACCACTGGGACACTTAGTCATTACATAACAAGAGGTGAGATGGCACCTCACTGAAAGCAAGAGTTCTCCATCAACAGGAGCTACTCAATCAGCAAGGAGAAGACATGGTGACATAGTGCTTTGTTAAACGGGTTAATCATCCTGGTCCTGCTCTAATTTGGGCCACCAGAACAAAGTAAGCAGAACACAGGGCTAGGAACTTACTAGGAACTGCCAAACACCTGGTTTTGCTCTTGATGTTCCCAACTTCAGTAGAACATGGTCAAGAGAGAAGCAACCTGGAATTAAGGAGAAAGTTCCTAACAGTGAGGACAATTAACCAGTGGAACGTCTTGCCTCCAGAAGTCTTGGGCGCTCCATCACTGGAGGTTTTTAAGAAGAGACTGGACGGTCACTTGTCTGAGATGGTATGGGTCAGGAATAGGCAACCTTGGCTCTTTTATGACTCGTGGACTTCCAACTCCCAGAATTCCTGAGCCAGCATGGCTCAGTTTGGAAACCTCTCCCTTTCCCCTCAGCATGGCTGGCTCAGGAATTCTGGGAGTTGAAGTCCATGAGTCATAAAAGAGCCAAGGTTGCCTACCCCTGGTATAGGTCCTCCTGCTTGAGTTGGGGGGCTGGAATAGAAGACCTCCAAGGTCCCTTCCAGCTCTGTTCTATTCTAAGTCCCATTCCCTGAAAACTGAAGTTCATTCTCCTTTTTTTTTTTAATAAGTTTTGAAAGTTGGAATATAGAATAGCTCCGGAGAGCCCATTTGGCACAATGGTCCAAAGCATTTAGAGGCCGGCAGAGGGCAAGTTCCAGTTTTTTGCCTTAGGCATGAAGGCCAGGGGCCAGTCCCTTTCTCAGCTCCCAGCAAACTATTTCCAAAGAAAGCTGACAACACACACCTTCTCCACAACAACAAGGAGAAACTCCCATTCAGTCGCTGAAAAACACTACCTGCTCTGTAACTATAGGCTTGAGGAAGAATTTTCTTTTTAATTTATTACCTTGACCTCAAGCAGAGGTGAATGTTTTCAAGGCTGCAGTCAACAGAAATGAGATTTTAAACTCTTACCCCAACGTGAGCGGAGAAAAGGAAATGAGATTTAAAGAGTAGTTTTGTGTGCATTTGCTGTGTAGAAACTTCCTGGAACATCCCACTTTAAACAAGGATACAGAATTTCCGGTTTATACTTGCGGCTGAAATAAATTCATAACAATTCCCCATACCGGTTTGACTGATGGCTGGTAGGACGTGTCATTCAGCCGTACCGGTAGGGCCACCAAATCTCCACCCTTGATTTTAAAGAACAAGGAAACTGCACTTAAGCCATAAATTATTTCAGATCCTGAGATGGGAATTTTCTGTTAGAAATAGTCCAACGGGCGACTATTACGACCGTAATTGAGCTCAAAATTTATGTCGCTAAGTGGGACATTTGTTAAGTGAGTTTTCCTCCGTTTTACGACTTGTCTTGCCGCCATTGTTGTTGTTGTTGTTGTTGTTGTTGTTATTATTATTATTATTATTATTACAGATACATGTGGGTGGTGGTATCCTGCCCTGGGATGAGATGGAAGGGACCTTGGAGGTCATCTAGTCCAGCCCCCTGCTCAGGTAGAAAACCCTATACCATTTCATGCAAATGGCTGTCCAGTCTCTTCTTTAAAACTTTGTGTTGGAGCATTCAGAACTTCTGAAGGCAGATTGTTCCACTGATTAATTATGGTAACTGTCAGGAAATTTCTCTAGATCTTCCCTGTGGCTTCCAGATCACTTCTGCATCCAAACATCTCCAGGAGAAAGAGAGCATTGAGTTTGCTCAGGGAATAGAATAGAATAGAATAGAATGGAATGGAATGGAATGGAATGGAATGGAGTAGAGTGGAGTAGAATAGAATAGAGTAGAGTAGAGTAGAGTAGAGTAGAGTAGAGTAGAGTAGAGTAGAGTAGAGTAGAATAGAATGGAATGGAATGGAATGGAATGGAATAGAATAGAATAGTACAGTAGAATAGAATAGAATAGAATAGAATAGAATAGAATAGAATAGAATAGAATAGAATAGAATAGAATAGAATAGAATAATGAAGAATAGAATGGAATGGAATGGAATGGAATGGAATAGAATAGAATAGAATAGAATAGAATAGAATAGAATAGAATAGAATAGAATAGAATAGAATTATGGAGTAGAGTAGAGTAGAGTAGAAAATTAGACTAGAACAGAACAGAACAGAATAGAATACAATATAGAATAGAGCTGGAAGAGACCTTGGAGGTCTTCTAGTCCAGCCCCCTGCTCAAGCAGGAGAACTTATATCGTCTCAGACAGGTGAATGTCTCAGGACCTCTAATGGAGCTCCTCTACATTTGCTTCTTGACTCCAGTTTCAGGCTAGTTGCAGTGGAGTTCAGAAAAAAACTATACACGGGGCAGTTCTATGACCGAAACCTCCTCTTTTTAGGCATCTCAACCATGATAGGCACCTAAAACGGGCAGTAGGCTTCAGTTAGATGGTCACAGCAGCCATCTTGATTAAATCAAATGACGAATGTTCGAGGGAGCTTGGGAGATCTTGCCTGTCCCAGAGAAGGATTTGTTGTTGTTGTCATGTCCAACCCATCGCAACCCCATGGACAACGTTCCTACGGGCCTTCCTGTCCTCTACCAAGGGGACATAATAACTGTCTTCCACTACTTGAGGGGCTGTCACAGAAAAGAAGGAATTGACTTCTTCTCCAAAGCACCAGAAGCAAAGGGTGGAAGCGTCTTAAGGAGATACTCAACCTAGAAGTAAGGAGAAATGTCCTAACAGTGAGAATTAATCAGTGGAATAGCTTGTCTCCAGAAGTTGTGGGTGTTCCATCGCTGGAGGTTTTCAAAAACAGACTGGACATCCCTTTGACCGGGATGGTATAAGGCAGGGGTAGTCAACCTTGGCTCTTTTAGGACGCGTGGACTTCAACTCCCAGAATTCCTGAGCCAGCTAAGCTGGCTCAGGAATTCTGGGAATTGAAGTCCACGCGTCCTAAAAGAGCCAAGGTTGACTACCCCTGGTATAAGGTTCCTACTTTGAGCAGGAGATTGGACTAGAAGACCTCTGAGGTGCCTCCCAGCCCTATCTGAGTTATTAATTTATCCCGCAGGCCTCCAAAGTCTTCTACACCATCCCTTCCCAACAACCTACAATGAAAAATAAAGGGATTTATTTTTGATGCCTAATGAGGTTCACGTCGAGTGACTGTATCCCACATTTGTGCACCGCCCACAAATGTAGGACCAGTTTAAAACTAGCTTTGCTAGTTTGGGTTCATCCCTCTAATTAAGCTATTTTCAGCGTCTCACGGACTCAGCAATGCGGTTGTGTGCTTCCAACTCCATTTATTTACATAAAGTCACACTTGGCAATTGTGGGACAACCTTTTTTTTTTTTCCCCCATAGGCAACTGGAAGCCTCACGATTAGTAAAACAAGAGAAAAACTAAACGTACAACTCTGTGCTTCGGTTTAGGGGGGAAAAAAACACCAAAATATGGGGGGGGGGGATTTTTGTCTTGCACATTTAAAGGTGTTGTTTTTTTTTAACACGTTACAGAGTTCGGTCCGTCCGTTCTCAGGAATTTTGGTGCCTTGTGTTGACTTGCCGTCACCCCAAATTAGATTTTATTTTACTTGCATTTTGTTTGGGGGGGGAAAGGTATCCATAAAAAAAGGAACCATATTGTTGTAAACTGGCCAGAGTAGCCCACCCCCCAGTGAGATGGGTGGCAAATAAATTTAACAAATACATAAAATAAACAATAAAGGCTGCAAAATCCTCTTAAGGGACCACACACACGCGCGTGCAAGTATTATTACCACTTTATAAAACCCTAGTGAGGCCACACCTGGAATACTGCAGCCAATTTTGGTCACCATATCACAAAAAAGATGTTGAGAGTTTGGAAAAAGTTCAGAGAAGAGCAACTAAGAGGATCCAAGGCCTGGAGACCGAAACATACGAAGAACGGCTGCGGGACTTGGGTTTGGCTAGTCTAAAGAAAAGAAGAAACAGGGTTTATAGTTTATTGGGTTTTATTAAACCTAGATGAAATGCTAATTTATATTGCTAGTCCATGTATGATACGCCATCTGCTGAATAAATAAATAGTAGTCTGATGTACTGCAGAAAATGCATAAGAAGTGATTAACCTCCTGAAAAAAGTAACATGGGCCTTTAAAAAGTCATTTTTTTTTAGAGGACAAAGATGTGATTGACTGAAGCTTTGGTGCTTTTCAAGTAATCAAGGACAAGGGTGTGGTCTCTGTGTTGTGTGTGTGTGGGTGTATGTGTGAGAGTGGGAAAAACTCCTAACAGCAAACCTTGCAATCAACTGACAATTGCCCATTTAAGATTCAGCTGGAGCCTCAGCAACTTTGTGGACCTGCTTCTCTCTCTGGGTAGCTGCTTACTCTAACTCAGTGTTTCTCAACCTTGACAATTTTAAGGCATGTGGACTTCAACTCCCAGAATTCCACAACCAGCATTGCTGGCTGTGGAATTCTGGGAGTTGAAGTCCACATGCCTTAAAATTGTCAAGGTTGAGAAACACTGCAAGTCTAACTCAAGAGTCACACCGCTGGAGGAAGTTTTACAAGTAGCCCTCAACTTACAGCCACAATTGATCCCAACATGTATGTTGCTAAGTGAGACCTCTGTTAAGTGAGTTTTGCCCCCATTTTACCACTTTTCTTGCCATTGTTGTTAAGTGAACCCCTGCAGTTGTTAAAATAGTAATAAGGTGTCAGATAAGAAGGGGAGGCAACAGAGAACGAACTATTATTCTATATAGGAAACAGCCTGAGTTTTGTTCCCCAGCTTAACCCAAACATCTTCCACCTTCATTAACCTGCGTGAAAAGGCCTTTTCTTTTGGGGGGAGGACTTGAAGGGGCCTGCTATCCTGCCCCTCAGCCTCCTGACCAGTTGTGCCAAGGGCCATCTTGGCCAGGCCATCATCTTGCACTGGGTGACACCGTGGCCTGTCTATCACACTCTTTGCTCTTGTCCTGGGCAGCTGCTGTAACCCCCTTCTTCTCCCAAAATAGTGTGGGGGTAGAGAGCTATAAAGGAGGAACTCTTCATGCTGGCATTCCAGGGGAATGTGTGTGTGTGAGCCCCATCCAGCCTTGGACTTGCAGCTGCTTTGGTTCCATCAAGGGTGCTCCCTTCCAAATGTGGTAGCCAGGTGCTCCCTTCCAAATGTGGTAACCAGGTGCTCCCTTCCAAATGTGGTAGCCAAGACACCTGTGGGACTCTCCGTCCATCCTCTTTGACTGGCAGAGCTTTCCTGAGGGCTTTCTCTCAGCCGTGGCATCCTGGGCGCTGGAGGAAACAGTGCACAGAGGGTAGCCACAAGTCCACCCTGGCTGTACACCGCTGTTGTGCAACTTTCAGTCGGCTTTCCAAGGTGGCTGTCGGCATGTAGGGTTAAGAAGCTTTGAAACGAATCATAAGGAAAATTGAGAGCCTCACACAAGCAAAGCATCGCTCTGCTTTCCACAGGCAGCTGGCCTTTTTGCAGGTTGCTGCGGGAGGCTGGGGAAAGATGCAGCTGCTTTAAAGAACTACATGCATTAAATGCTTGTTAAAGAAGTCACATCTTCAGGCTTGTACAGAAGTATACCAAAGACTGTCTTCCTTCCTTCCTTCCTTCCTTCCTTCCTTCCTTCCTTCCTTCCTTCCTACCTACCTAACTCAAGGCAGAGAGAAAGAGAGAGAGAGAGAGAGAGAAAGAGAAAGAGGAGAGAGAAAGAGAGAGAGAGAGAGAGAGAGAGAGAGAGAAAGAGAAAGAGGAGAGAGAGAGAGAGAGAGAGAGAGAGAGAGAGAGAGAGAGAGAGAGAGAGAGAGAGAGCTAACCATCTTTCATGTCTAAGGCAGGACTAGAACTCACAGTCTCCTGGCTTCTTTAGTGAAGATCGCAAAAGGGGATCACGTGACCCTAAGACACTGCGACAGTTGTAAATATGAGTCAGTTCCCAATTGTCCAAATTTGGATCATGTGACCCTGGGGATGCTGCAATGCTCATAATGCACTTTTCCCAGTGCCATTATAGTTTCAAACTATATCTTATTTAATTGAGGACTACCTATCATGGTTTACGAGGTTCACACCAGAAACTAGGCCGACCAGAACATGCAACGGTACAGGGTTTGTTGCCATCTAAACCCAAAGTTGCCATCTTGGTATCCCCCAAGAGAACGGGGTGAGGGCAGGCAAAGGATGTAACACACAACAAAGCTCGACACTCTGCACAAGCGTTGTGGATTATGTCCTGTGCACCGCGATGTTATGATGTATCTCATCTCGTTGTGGCTTCTTTCAGATGTTTAAGCCCCAGGGCTTCCTGTAAATTTGCTTTCCTCAGCCAAAACTTTGAAATGCAAGCAGAAGCTGCCGAGCAACTTACACGGTAGTGGTTCTACGTGCATGAATAAGAGCATTCTTGCAACTACTCTGAGGGAGATGCCACTCGTCCTCAGATTATGTCTCAGCTCTTCTGACCTGCAGCTGTTAAGTTAGTAACACGGCTGTTATGAGAATCTGGCTTCCACATTGACTTGAAGGCCCAGGGCAACCGTCTTAAATTTGAGCCAATTGTCAAGCGCCCGGATTTTGATCCTGTGACCATGGGGATCTACGATGTTTGTAAGTGCAAAAAACTCAGTTTTTGGCTTAATGTCATGGTTCCGACAGATGAAATTCTTCTAAGAACTTCGAGGCTTTGTTTACCTTAAAGAATCTTTATTTGAGTAGCATAGCATCGGCACTTACATAGCCAAAGCCAAAATCTGAATTCCTCTCCCCTGAGCACATAGTATCAAAGCACAATTCCCTCTTCCAATTAACCGTCATAAATCACATTCTCCAATTAGTTTGAAATGCAGGCTTCCCCTCCAGTTCTCCAGCCCAGCCAATTCTTATCATCTCTTATTTCAATAACCTTGGTTCTCACACTAGGTTCAATATTGTTATGTCTAGCTAAACTCTCATGCACATTCCTCTCCCCCCCCCAGCATCATCTAACTCTAAAAGTAAAACATAAGAAGAAAATGATTGCATCTCTAACTCTTGTCAAAGCAAAAACATCCGATGTTAGCAGCGTTGACAAAACCATTGTAACTTTGAAACAAACTGTTGTAAGTCGAGGACTGATCCCTACCATCTCCAAGGCCAAACCCACACTTTTGGCTCGTCCTGGTAATAGCATGGATCACCCGCGTCATTTATGACATATCGGAACTGTTTCAAGAGCTAGAAAATAACCATCGGCGGCAAAAATATAAACACCCTTTTTGTAGGAGAGCTGCAATGGACTCACCCTTGCTTCAGTGGTTGAAGGTATGGCTTCCAGCAAGCCTGACTACACCTTAATTAAAATAGAGTATCAACTCCTGCAACTCACAAATACAATCAGCCTATCTATACACCACGCTTTTATTATGGATAACGCCCAAAGAATACATAAAAACAGGAGGAAAGAGTAAACAGTAAACTGGAATAGACCAATTTGGAAAGGAAAATCGTTCAGATTTGGATTGTTTTAAAAATATGTCTCTTAATCTTTCAAAATAAACGGATAAAAAGGCCTTTGGCACCAATGAAGCCAGAATGATGGTCGGGTTCGAGATTATTGCTAAAAAGTTTGTCAAGTACCTAAAGCAGACTTTATTTTTTAATTTTGTGCATGTATCTAGCTACAGATGTAGCAATTACCAGGTGATATTTCCACAGTTACCAACAAATACTAGAGATATTTTTAAGTTCTATTTAAAAGGTCTCAAGAAATTAGAAGATCTCAAACTTACCTTTATCTTATTGGAAGGCGTGTTATTTAGACCCATTTATAGCCGTCCCTGTTTTATTGTTCTCTCTATGCTTAAGTAAAATCAGCATTAACTAATCTAAAATTGATCTGACTGCCTGAAACCAAATAGCTTAACAAAACCACCTAATAAAATCAGAATCAAATTAAAAGGATGATTAAAATAAAAGTCCATCTACATAGAACTAGGGAAAATGGCAGTCAGACAATTACGTTGGATGTATTTTGACACTTGTACTTTAAAACTTGCCATCAAAAGATAGAATACTCCAGTCACCACCAAGTACACATTATTTTAGATTATTTTTTTGGGAGGAAGGGTAATATTGCAAAACTAGGAAGTATTGCTGGAACTTCGATAAATTAACTGTATACACGAACACGAAGGGCAAGTAAAAGAAACAAAGAAGGAACATAGATGATTATTTAAAGGCATGTGGATGGGTTCAGATATTATGATGAACCTTAAATCCAGGTCAACAAAAGTCCTACGATCACTTGACTCATTATGCCTTCAGAATGGAGCTAGGTGTGGTTTAATCGATGGACTAGTCCAGGGGTAGGCAACCTCGGCTCTTTTATGACTCGTGGACTTCAACTCCCAGAATTCCTGAGCCAGCATGGGGGAAATATGGCCCCCTCATGACTCGTGGACTTCAACTCCCAGAATTCCTGAGCCAGCATGGCTCAGCTTGGAAACCTCTCCCTTTCCCCTCAGCATGGCTGGCTGAGGAATTCTGGGAGTTGAAGTCCACCAGTCATAAAAGAGCCAAGGTTGCCTTACCCCTGGACTAGTCCATGCAACAAGGGCTGGGGGGGGAGAGGGAGAAACCATCAGAGGGGTGACAAACAGACAACCGTCCACTTTCCTTTCAACCTAAACTCACATTGAAAATCATTTCAAAGGAATTTCTGAAAAGGAAGTGGACCAGGAAAAGATCCCCTTTCCCAGAGGCTGCAAGAGGGAGCCTCTCTGTGTGTGCAAAAAGCATTAATCACCTTGGAATGACAGCCAGTCACAGGAGGGCAGCTGACTGACAGCAGCACCCAGGGCAGTAAAAAAACCAAAAACAAAACCCACCCGAGGCGTCTGGAATTCCAGCTCGGTTCATCGGCCTTGGAGACTGTCCTCGGTGGCCCCCTTGGCTGACATTGCAACGCTGGGGGGGGGGGAAAGGACCGCCTCTTGGGAAGAAAACCACATTTTTTGGGGGGGGGACAGCCTCAACAATTAACCAGGGGAACTACCTGCCTCCAGAAGTGGTGAATGTTCGAACACTGGAAGTTTTTAAGAAGAGACTGGACAGCCATTTGTTTGAAATGGTAGAGTTTCCTGCCTGAGCAGGGGGTTGGAGTAGATGACCTCCAAGGTCCCTTCCCACTTTTATTATTATTATTATTATTATTATTATTATTATTATTATTATTATTATTATTATTATTATTATTATTATTATTATTAACTTTGGGGCTGACAAAGATCTCCTCTTTTCAGGGATCCTGCACACAAGATTTTTAAGATGTTGCCCTGGTCCCAGAAGGAGAGGTACACTTTAAGGGAGGGTGGCCATTTGGCGTCTGGAAGCACCCTTGCCGACTATAATTAGTCCTCGATTTATGACCGGAAAATAAGCCCGGAATTTACGTTGCTAAGCGAGACATTGGTTAAGTGGTCTTTGCCCCATTTTTACAACTTTTCTTGCCGTGTTTGTTAAGCCGATCCCTGCAGCTGTTAAATTAAGTTGTTAAAGGAATCTGGCTTTCTCCCTTGACTTCACTTGTCACATCTCACACACACACACACACACACACACACACAAACACACACACACACACACA
>NW_015388877.1:12016-17785 GCF_001527695.2 Protobothrops mucrosquamatus
AGAGAGAGAGAGAGAGAGAGAGAGAGAGAGAGAGAGAGAGAGAGAAAAGAAGAATAAAAAACCCACCTCCCTCTGCCTTTCCCTCCTCTCCCTTTCTTTGCCTGCAACTAACCGCCTGTCAGCCTCCCTCCCTCCCTCCCTCGCTGGGGGGTTCCGGGCTCGACCTGACGCAGCTCACCTGGCATTCCTGCGCCAGGCCCCGGCGCGTCTCTCTCCCCGCTCTGATTCAGCCCGGAACGCGGCGGCGGCGCCAACTTCGGCCAAGTCCTTCGGCGTCCCGAGGCAGGTGGCTTACCTGGGGCGGCGGGCGCCCTCCTCCCTGGGCCCGGGGGGCGAGGCTGGCCGGTCCATGGGGCTCCCTGCGGCGGCTTCGGGGCTGCCTGCGCCTCCTGCCTCCCCCGGGGGGCTCAGCCCTCTCGCGTCGGGCTCCGCTCCACTTTTCCAGGTGAGCGCGGAGGTGGAGCACACCTGGCGGAGACAGGAAGCCCGGAAAGCTGCGCCCTGATTGGCTTCTCCGGGCACAAAGTCGAGCAAGGAAATAGCGACTCCCAGGCCAGGGGTGTGTGTGTGTGTGTGTAGGGGGGGGGGAAACACACACACAAAGGGCCGGGGGGGGGGGAAGAGAGAGAGAAAGCCGCGTGCCTTGAGCGCTCCACGCGAGTTTCCTTTAGGAGGGCTTGGAATCCTGGCTAGGGAGGGATTGATTAAGGCAAGGTTTGCAGCAGCCGTGGGAGTTTTTTCTTTTTTAAGGCTGAAGAAGGATAGGTGGTGTTTGTTTGTTTTTTTATTTATTTATTTATTATTATTATTATTATTATTATTATTATTATTATTATTATTATTATTATTATTATTATTATTATTATTATTATATTTTTTAGTTTCAATTTCAACCCAGACGGTGAAAGAAATCGTTTTGGTCTCCACACTAGAAGACTCTAGAGCAGGGGTAGGCAACCTTGGCTCTTTTATGACTGGTGGACTTCAATTCCCAGAATTCCTGAGCCAGCATGGCTCAGCTTGGAAACTTTCCCTTTCCCCTCAGCGTGGCTGGCTCAGGAATTCTGGGAGTTGAAGTCAACGAGTCATAAAAGAGCCAAGGTTGCCTATTCCTGATATAGGGTGCCGTGCTGGCAGAGGAATTCTGGGAGTTGAAGTCCCCTCATCTTCCTAGTAACTCAGGGGTAGGCAACCTTGGCTCTTTTATGACTCGTGGACTTCAACTCCCAGAATTCCTGAGCCAGCATGGCTCAGCTTGGAAACTTCTCCCTTTCCCTTCAGCGTGGCTGGCTCAGGAATTCTGGGAGTTGAAGTCCACGAGTCATAAAAGAGCCAAGGTGGCCTACCCCTGGTCTAGTTTAATGAAGAGAAGGATTAGGGGAGACATGATAGCAGTCTTCCAATATTGGAGGGGGTCTCACGGAGAGGAGGGGGTCCACCTATTTTCCAAAGCACCAGACAAGGAAGAATGGATGAAAACTGATCAAGGAGAGATTCAGCCTAGAAATAAGGAGAAATTTCCCTTCTAACTCTGTTATTCTATTCTATTCTATTCTATTCTATTCTATTCTGTATTTCCTATTCTATTCTGTATTTCTATTCTGTTCTGTTCTATTTTATTCTTTATTTCTATTATATTCTATTCTTTATTTCTATTCTATTCTGTATTTCTATTCTATTCTGTATTTCTATTCTATTCTATTCTATTCTGCATTTCTATTCTATATTTCTATTCTATTCTGTATTTCTATTATATTCTATTCTAATTTTCTATTCTATTCTGTATTTCTATTCTGTTCTGTTCTATTCTATTTTATTCTTTATTTCTATTATATTCTATTCTTTATTTCTATTATATTCTGTATTTCTATTCTATTCTGTATTTCTATTCTATTCTATATTTCTATTCTATTCTATTCTAATTTTCTATTCTATTCTATTCTAATTTTCTATTCTATTCCTATTCTATTTTATTCTTGTAGGTCTCTCCACTCCTTCATTGAAACCAGTGGGGCCATCCTTAAAGGTGATGGTAACTATTTCAAAATCTGACGGTGGTAAAAGTGCACCATGCAACCCTGTGGTTTAAAAAAAAAAGTCATCCAAAAAGGGATGAAGAGCAGAAGGGAAGTGGGAAGTTAGAGATAAATCCATTGTTGTTGTTGTTTTGTCAGAGAATCTGTCAGGCACGGGAAATCACGAGCCAGGATAGAGTTCAAAAGGACAAGGGGTTGATTTACGGGAGTGTAACCACTCCAAAGGGATGATGCATTTGACCCCGCCTTTGGGGTCAGCCGGTCATCTCCTACGGAATCATTACAATGATATTAAATAGAAGAAGAAAGAGCAAGTTGGAAATTGCAGAGCTACTGTGTTAAATTTGTGCAATTCGTTCTCTGTTGCCAAAATGTAGTTCGAAGGAGGAGGAGGAGGAGGAGGAGGACGACGACGACGACGACTGTGGGGTCCTTGGTGTTCTCTGAGCTTGGTGGTTTTCTTGTGGATGTTTCACTACCCAAACTAGGTAACATTTTCAATGCTAGAAGGGAGGAGGAGGTAGAGGAGGAGAAGAAGGAAGAAGGAAGGAAGGAAGGAAGGAAGGAGGAGAAGAAGAAGAAGAAGAAGAAGAAGAAGAAGAAGAAGAAGAAGAAGAAGAAGAAGAAGAAGAAGAAGAAGAAGAAGAAGAAGAAGAAGAAGAAGAAGAAGAAGAAGAAGAAGAAGAAGAAGAAGAAGAAGAAGAAGAAAGAACAACAACAACAACAACAACAACTGTGGGGTCCTTGGTGCTCTCTGAGCTTGCCTGTTTTTTTGCAGACGTTTCATGG
Source organism: Protobothrops mucrosquamatus (assembly GCF_001527695.2). NCBI lineage: Eukaryota > Metazoa > Chordata > Lepidosauria > Squamata > Viperidae > Protobothrops > Protobothrops mucrosquamatus. Next base: position 14,842 of record NW_015388877.1, read on the forward strand.
CCCAAACTAGGTAACATCATCAGTGCTAGAAGGGAGTAGGGCTTGTGGAATGATGGAGGAGGAGTGTGTGATGACATAAGTCGTTTTTTGCAGTGACATTGTAACTTCAAATGGACACTAACCAAATGTTTAGTAAGTCGAGGAATACTTGTAAAGGGACGAGGAAGACTTTCAAGCAGCAGTTACAGATATTTTTTTTTTATGCTACCACCTTTTCTTAAAATTATTATTGTGAATATTCCATTAATCCAGTTGTATGCATTTATATTTTTTATGTTTAGAACGATATAATTCATACAAAGTTATATATATATAGTTTTGTTTCCTTCTTCTCCAGTATATATTGTAACTGCCTAATCAAAATCCCACCCCCACCCCTTTTAATAGGGGGCAGGGCTTTGGTTGAATCCTTGTGGCCACCATCTTAGCCAGGGGTCTTCAAAGTTGGCCCTTTTATGACTTGTGGACTTCAACTCCCAGAATTCCTCAGCCAGGCATGCGTGCCTGGCTGAGGAATTCTGAGAGTTGAAGTCCACAAGTCATAAAAGGGCCAACTTTGAAGACCCCTGATCTTAGCAGTCATAGTAGTCATAGAATAATAGGGTTGGAAGGGACCTTGAAGGTGCTCAAGCAGGAGACCTTGTACCATTTCAGACCACTGGCTGTCCAATCTCTTCTTCAAAGCCTCCAGGGATGGAGCATCCACAAGTTCTGGTGGCAAGCTGTTCCACTGGTTGATTGTCCTCCCTGTTAGGAAATTCCTCCTTAGTTCTTAGGTTGGGTCTCTGGTGCTTTGGAGAATAGATTGACACTCTCTTCTCTATGACAGCCCCTCAGGTATTAGAAGATTGCCAACAGGTCTTCACACACATTACCGAGGCATATATGGTAAAATTACATCAAACCAAAAGGCAACCTGGAGCTGTGATCACTCATAGTCAGATAATGACTCAGCCTACAATGCGGCTGCAAAAATAAATTCTAGATGGCATGAATAGGATTATCTAATTTAAAACAGGGGAAAGAAGAGCGTCATTATATTTTGTGCTGGTGACCTTATAATTTGTGCCGGTCGCAACAGGGAGGCTTCAACTTCACGTTCAGAGAAGAAATACAGATATAGTAGGGAACTGAGCCGGTGAAGTTTAATCTTTGTAATAATGTTATTAACTGGTTTGTAACACAAATAAAAACTAAAAAAAACCTTTGAAGAAGAAAGAAAGAAAGAAAGAAAGGAAGGAAGGAAAGAAAGAAAGAAAGAAAGAAAGAAAGAAAGAAAGAAAGAAAGAAAGAAAGAAAGAAAGAAAGAAAGAAAAGAAAAGAGAAATAGAGGTGCAGAAATAGATAAAGAAAAGAGAAAGGAAAAGGAAAATGTATGCGAAGAATTAATTTCCGACTTCTCCTTCTAAGGATGTAAGGAATAAAAGTTGCCCTCAACTTACAAGAGTTTGTTTAGAGACTGTTCAAAGTTAAAAAGGCTCTGAAGAAATTGGCTTGTGACCAGTTTTCATACTTACGAAAACGGTCGTAGCATTTCTGGGGTCGTGTGATTAAAAATCCATACCCTTGGCAACTGATGGTTGCGGTGTCCCAGGGTCACGTGATCCCCTTTTGCAGCCTTTTAACAGAGGGCCATTCTAAGCATCGAAGCTCTGGAAAAAGAGCAGGAATTCTCTGCTCTCCCTCCAGGTGTGAAGACATGCCCAGCTGAGAAAAAGGAGAAATTTTCCCACCAGGAATTCTGGGACTTGATGTCCGCAAGTCATAAAAGGGCCATAGTTCCCCCACCCTTTCCCTAAACCAGGGGTAGGCAACCTTGGCTCTTTTATGACTCGTGAACTTCAACTCCCAGAATTCCTGACCCAGCATGGGGGAACTATGGCCCCTTCATGACTCGTGGACTTCAACTCCCAGAATTCCTGAGCCAGCATTGGGGAACTATGGCCCCTTCATGACTCGTGGACTTCAACTCCCAGAATTCCTGAGCCAGCCACCCAAATACAGGTAGCCTGGCTGGTGAATTCTGGGAGTTGAATTCTGCCCATCTTAAAGTTGTCAAGGTTCAGGAATACTGGCGCAGAAATACAACATTTATCTTCAACAGCATCTTCCTCCGAAGTGGGGCTTGGGACGTAACCTAAAAGCAGGTGTTCTCCTTTCCGAGTGCAGACCAGAAGTTCATTCTGTGTTTTCTCACTTTGTGCAAAAATGCACAAAAAATCGGGTCCAGGATAAGCTAATGAACTGCTTTAGAGCCAATATTTCAAGGCGTCTCCTTAGTTTCATCCTCTTGGTTTAATCAGTGGGACAACTAACCGATCAGTGAAGTTGTGGGTGCTCCAGCACTGGTTTTTAACAAGAGATTGGACAACCGATTGTCTGAAATGCTATAGGTTCTCCTAAGCATCTGAAATGTGGATTTACAGGCGGCTGTTACGTAGAAGCTGGGTTGACAAGATCAGAAATGAGGAGGGGATCAGCTGCCTGGGAAAGCCAAGGGAAATCATCAAAACAATTAAAAAATGAAAATTAGAATATTTCGGACATGTGATGCAACACCCAGAAAAATACGGCATACTCCGTTTAATCCTCCAGGGAAAGATTGAAGGCCAACGAGGTCCAGGCAGAAGGAGAACATCGTGGCTTCAAAATCTAAGGGACTGGTTTGGACAAAACTCAGCCGCACTTTTTAGTGCGGCTGCTGATAAAAACAGGATCACCAACGTCCGATAACGGATATGGCACAAGAAGAAGAATAGGTTCTCCTGCCTGAGCAGGGGGTTGGACTAGAAGACCTCCAAGGTCCCTTCCAGCTCTGTTATCCTGATATTCTATTTCTGAATTTGATGTGTAATTCCTCAAAGGCTCAAGAGGTGGCGGGATTTAACTAACCTTGGCTGAGCTCAGCCCAAGTTGAAATTGGTCCTCCTAAATGAAGCCAGTA
>NW_015388877.1:18215-53797 GCF_001527695.2 Protobothrops mucrosquamatus
AAGAAGAAGAATAGGTTCTCCTGCCTGAGCAGGGGGTTGGACTAGAAGACCTCCAAGGTCCCTTCCAGCTCTGTTATCCTGATATTCTATTTCTGAATTTGATGTGTAATTCCTCAAAGGCTCAAGAGGTGGCGGGATTTAACTAACCTTGGCTGAGCTCAGCCCAAGTTGAAATTGGTCCTCCTAAATGAAGCCAGTATCGTATCCAGAAGCCAGATTGAGTCCCATACTGTTGTCACGAAAACTATTTCGGTGCATTTTTCTTCCAGCTGGACTCCAGACTCTACTGTTAGGTCCTGAGCAAAACACATCCTTTTAGAGAACAATAAACTCACAACATCCCTACCTACACAAGCTCCAACAGCATTTTCTTCTGTGCCCTGGAGCCAAACAGCAAAGCTTTTCATTTGCAGCTGAAGCTTCCCAATCCAGCCTAATCTCTTACACCTTTTATATGGGCAACTGCTCTTCGGTGTTGCACAAGCACTGGGAACCAGTTTTCATCCCGATTAATCCAATTTAAAAACTGGTTGCTTGCTAAATTATAGGGTGCGAACTTAACCTCCCTTCTCTGTGTGAAATCTTAGATAAAAACATGGAGCATACCCAGAGCAGCGTTCACAGAAAGCAATGTGTTGTGTCTTTTGCGCTGTTGTTTTGCATGCATTGCTGTAGGGATGCGCCAAAACGGAATTTTCCTTGGCATGTTCAGGAAATAAACCTGCGGGGCTTTTGACGGACAGTTTCAAACTGCAGCGGTGTGTCTATGTGTACAAGTGTGTGTGTATGCGTGTGTATGCATGTATAGGGTGTATGGGGTGTTCAGGGAGGGGTAGCACCTCTGGTGGAGGGCATGTCGTGCCCTTTTTAGGGCAGCTCGTACACCTTTGGTCCCCACCTGACACTCAGCTCTCACCTGTGGCTCCTAGTAGCTGTAACATGCGCAGCGGCCACACCCCGGACAACAGCTTCGACAGGCTGGCCAAACCAGGTCGAGAGTAGCCGTNGACTCTGGCGGATTGAGCGGATGAGACCTATTAAAATAGGACCAACGGTCATGAAGGCAGTTTCTGCAAGCGATGTGGTACGCTGAGAGCACGGCAAGACACGAAAGACGCCCTGGTCAACCACTGCGCCCAGCCCATCTCCAACTGTCTCGACTTTTGTCCTGCCATTGGAACAAGATGGAATCTGGGAAGAGAGAGTTGAGGTTGACTATGCGCACCTCTCCCTCACTTTAATCCAATCCACGCGCAAGTCTTGACAAGATGTCAAGGTCTTCATCGAAAATCGATGGACGAACAACAACAGCAACAATGTGGTTGTATACATACATGTACGTATACATGCACACACACGTGCAAATTATTAGAATTTTTCAATGTAGCAAAACGTTCAAAGCAAGGAGAGAATAGAGAAACAAGAGTAATATTTTACATGTTTTTATCCAGCATTAGACCGTAGTCAATGTATTTTTAACTGTCAGCTTAGTATGGGTCAGTTTTTCTGAAGCTAGCTAGTTTTTTTTTATACTGTCTGTAAAACCAGGCAGACCTTGATCACCCATTGATTACATCATTCATGCTAATATATTGCTATGTCTTCTTGTGTTGGTTCTGTTTAGTTTTGTTTTATTTGAATGTTTAATTTATGTGTTGGCCTTTGGCTGTAATAATAAATGGATTGATATTTGAAGAAAGAAAAAAATACAATTATGCTGTCCCCTCTTCTTTCTATCAATTAATTAACACCCTATCCCCCCCCCCCCCCCGCAACATCTTTATTCTAGAAATAAGAACTAATTTCCATTCTGTTGGCTTCTGAAGCAGACAGAGAAATTATGGGCATTTCTTTTAAGATGGGATCTTCCAGAGGGAGTCTTTCTCCAGCTTAACAACCTTGAATGCTAAGCAGGCTACCAGCACGCTGAGTAGGGAATTCTGGGAGTTGAAGTCCACTCTCTTAAGATTGCTAAGGTTGAGAAGTCTATCCTAAGGCTAAGCCTTAAACTTGGAGAAAGTCCTAGCCTTGTTAGAAGGTTTTTTTAAAAAACCCCTAGTTAAAACAAAGGTGTTTAAAGATCTGCTGCTATCACTCCTATAGCCAAAGCCTATTTAAGGAGGCTGCTCTTTTGATTGGCAGCAGCTGAAAGAGGAGGGATACGGGGAACAGCCATTCCTATGAAGACCCAAAAGAAAAGTCTGAGATATTTCTCATCAGGTGTGTTGGCCATAAGTAACAGGGTTGGTGTCTCTTATTTCTTAATTTTGGGAAGAGAATTTAAAAGCAGAGGGAAGAGAATTTAAAAGCCATTCCTATGAAGACCCAAAAGAAATATCTCAATTTCTCATCAGGTGTGTTGGCCATAAGTAACAGGGTTGGTGTCTCTTATGTCTTAATTTTGGGAAGAGAATTTAAAAGCTGAGAGTTTTTTTGGGGAGGGGAATAACAGGTGGGGCTAATGTCAGCTCTCAATTTTGTCTTGGGGTGTTTAACTTTACTTTGCCAGCATGCAGCTTGAAATTCTTCGAATGTTTTGCTAAAGCTTCTTAAGTCCATCTACTCATCCTCTTTTTGGGAAACCTGGAAGATTCAGCTGTGTATTAAGCTAACTGGAGCACTTACACTGGCAACAGAGGGGGGGGGGAATGTGAGCTTTTGGTTTAAATGGCTGTGGCTGCACACTGCATGAAGCTGCAAATCAAAGAACCACATTTTAACCAAGTATGTTGGGCATGTCCTAACGGGGTGATTTGTGGGTCGGTCTCTTTAAGTACCCACACACTTGCCTTAAATGAGTAAGCCGCTGTTTTGACAAACATGGGTTTGTAGGTTTTCCAACACAGCCAGATGTCTTTAGAGTAGACGGTGCTTGGCTATTGGGGCAAGTCTGGACTCTTTTTTTTTCTGATTATCTCTGTGTTCATTTAGCTGCTTGAGAAATAGGGCAAGAATTCCGTTGCATCTGAGAAATATATTTCGGTTTCTCTTGTGCGCCCCCGTATGCAAGAAGCTGAATTAATTTTGATTAATTCTCGCCTGATCCTCGCATTTTAAAAACCAAGGTATTTTGTTCACCCAATGTACTAGGTTGCGGTTTACAAAATAAACCTCAGTGGATGTGTTCCCACAGGGTGTTGTTATTACTTCCCATTTTGTTATGTTTTGTGTTTTGATGCATTGTCTGGATTGCCTCTTGCAATTACTCTGTAGCTATTTTTGTAGTTTATTTGGTCTACTTCGTTTTTATTCTTGTGAGCAGGCCAGAAGTGGGTAGAATTGAGTGGTGTCAACACTGAATAAATAAAATAAAATAAAATGAATAATTTGCTCTCAGCCAGGAATGGGAGTGAGTGAATGAGCAGCATGATAGCAGTTTTCCAATGTCTCAGGGGCTGCCCTAAAGAAGAGGGAGTCAAGCTATTCTCCAAAGCGCCTGAAGGCAGGACAAGAAGCAACGGATGGAAACTAACCAAGGAGAGAAGCAACCTAGAATTAAGGAGACATTTCCTGACAGTCAGAACAATTAACCAGTGGAACAACCTGCCTCCAGAAGTTGTGAATGCTCCAACACTGGAAGTTTTTAAGAAGAGATTGGATAACCATTTGTCCGAAATGGTATAGGGTTTCCTGCCTGAGCAGGGGGCTGGACTAGATGACCTCCAAGATACCTTCCAACTCTGTTATTCTGTTCTGTTATTGTGTGTGCTAAGAGAGACATCCCAAACCAAGCATGCTCAACCTTGGCAGCTTTAAGATGGGTGGACTTCAACTCCCATGCTAGCTGGGGAATTCTGGGAATTGAAGTCCACCCATCTTAAAGTGGTCAAGTTGGAGAATCTCTGCTCTAGTGAAAAGGGGAAGTAACCTATTTAAATCAGGCCAGGGTTTGTACAGGTTTTTGATCAGGGGTCTTCCAACTTGGCCCTTTGATGACTTGTGGACTTCAACTCCCAGAATTCCTCAGCCAGCGTGCACGCTGGCTGAGGAATTCTGGGAGTTGAAGTCCACAAGTCATCAAAGGGCCAAGTTGGAAGACCCCTGTTTTTGATTCTGCTTGCAATGCAATGAGCTGAAAGAGCTTTCAGGGGGGAATTTCTCCAATTCTCACCCTGAATCTGCCCTGTTTCTCCAAGCTTGGGTCCTGTCCCACCTCTTGAGAAGGTTCCAACTTTGAAGACGCTTCCAGGGGGTGCTTGAAGTCAGGTAATGCTTCTTAACGGCAAAACTGATTAAAGGTATTGTCCTTTAACGGCATGGTGGTCTAGTGGTGGAAATGCTCGCCTCCCATTCCGAAGGTTGAGAGTTCAATCCTAGGTAGCAGCAGATGTTTCTCTCCTAGGGCACAAAGAAAAAAAAGTATCTGCTCTGAACCTCCGCATAGGTGACAGGAAGGGCATCTGGCTAGTAAACGCTCACCTCCATCCAGCTACCCTGAATTAAGGGATTACAGGGTTGTAAAGAGGGGGAGAGGTTTGCTGTTTAGGGTTGAAATGAGGGGTCCTCGGTACTCTCTGAGCTTGTGGTTGCTTTCTCGCAGACGTCTGTGGAGATTCTCTGTCCTCCAGGTCGTGGTTGTCCCAAAGGTGATTTTTCAGGAAGCAGCTGGACTTTCTTGTTTTTCTTTGAAGACGTTTCGCTTCTCGTCCAAGAAGCTTCTTCCACTCGGACTGGATAATAATAATAATAATGATGATGATGATGATGATGTTGTTGTTGTTGTTGGAAGGGACCTTGGAGGTCATCTAATCCACCCCCCTGCTCAGGTACGAAACCCTATACCATGTGAGACAAATTGGCTGTCCAGTCTCTTCTTAAAAACCTCCAGTGTTAGAGCATTCACCACTTCTGGAGGCAGGTTGTTCCACTGGTTAATTGTCCTCACTGTCAGGAAGTTTCTCCTTAGTTCTACGTTGCTTCTCTCCTTGGTCATTTTCCATCCGCTGCTTCTCGTCCTGCCTTCAGGCACTTTGGAGAATAGCTTGACTCCCTCTTCTTTGGGGCAGCCCCTGAGATACTGGAACACGGCTATCCTGTCCCCCCTCGTCCTTCTCTTCATTAAACTAGACATTCCCCATTCCAGCAACCATTCTTCATATGTTTTAGCCTCCAGCCCCCTGATCATCTTTGTTGCTCTTCTCTGCCCTCTTTCCAGAGTCTCAACATCTTTTTTACATCATGGTGACCAAAACTGGTTACAGTATTCCAAGTGTGGCCTTACCAAGGCCTTGTAAAGTGGTATTAACACTTCACGTGATCTTGATTCTATCCCTCTGTTGGGGGGAGTGGAAGGATTTATACTCCTTGCAGACAGCTGGTCCTTTGCCTTCTTTTAGAGAGTCGTTGAGGCCACTTGGAGGTTTATCTGTGTCCTCAGGGTCACCTGAGTGGTGCAAATGGGTGTGGAGCCTTCTTGGCTGCTTGATGTTTTCTGTCCTGTGTCCCTTGAAGACAGGCGCAGGCTGTTGGAGGTGTTTCGTTACCCAAACTGTAGGTAATATCATCCATGTTGGTAACCACCTTCTTTTAATCCCAGCTGGTACAAAAACCACAAGTGGACTGGAAGAAGCATGAGTCTTCCCAAAGAAGAATCTCCTACGGCAACTGCACAAGTCTTGACCTCTTCTCCAAAGGAAAAGCAGGGGGTCCCCGAGGGTCTTCCTGCTTCTGAAGAGCCAGTTGGAAACGGCATCAAGAGTAAAGTTCCTCCCAAAGAAGCAGGTGTCTGCCCACTGTCCAGAAGATCTACCCAGATGAAGCCTTACAAGGACAAGGAGCGTAGGATGATCATTAGTGGTGAAATTGGGCTAGAGAAACCCTTGAAAGGACACTCCAAGGACAAGACCTTTAAGTGTGTGGTTTGTGAGAAGAGCTTCAGCAAAAAATCCTGCCTCTTAATACACCAATGGAGACACACAAATTCAAAGCGTTCGGCATGCGCTGCGTATGGGGAGACCTTTGCCCAGAGAGAACAGCTTCCGATCTGTAGTAAAAGCCAACTGCTGAAGACGGCCAATGTCAAAAGCCACATTAGAAAGCAGAGAGAAGAGGGAACGTACAGCTGTCCAAAGGGCGTGAAGCTATTTTTTCTTCGTGAAGATTTCGCGAAGTTTCAGATAAGCCATTCGCCATCAGCGCCAAGCAAACTTCAAGCAGGTATGGTTGACCTTTAGCCTTCGGGAGAAATGGGATTTTCACACATTACACTAAGGCCCAGGGGTCTTCACACTTGGCCCTTTAATGACTTGTGGACTTCAACTCCCAGAATTCCTCAGCCAGGCATGCATGCCTGGCTGAGGAATTCTGGGAGTTGAAGTCCACAAGTCATCAAAGGGCCAAGTTTGAAGACCCCGGCACTAAGCCCTCAAAGATGTACGGTGGCTTAGTGTGATATGCCGAGGCAGTCACTTCTGTGACTTTTTTTTACAACCTATATGCAGTGAAGTTAATACAGGTAGTCCTTGACTTATAACAGTTCATTTAATGAGCATTTGAAGTGACAACAGCACTGAAAAAAAGTGACTTGTGATCATTTTTCAGACTTACAATCCTAACAGCATCCCGGTGGTCACATAATCAAAATACAGACCCTTGGCAACTGACTCGTATTTATGACGGTTTGCAGTGTCCCGGGGTCACGTGATCCCCCTTCTGACAAGCGAAGTCAACGGGATTCGCTTAACGACCATGTTGGGACTTTTTTGGGGGGGGGCAACAATGACAGATCCTCTTCGGTGTACTTCTTAAGCCAAGAACTCAAGACAAGCAAACCTCTTTTGTAGTTGCATTTTGTGGGTGAAGAAGCTCAGTGTCCCCCCCCCCAGGGCAGAAAAAGAACTTTATTCACTGCCCGCTTGAGTGTTTGTGACGTTCCAAGCTCAACTATTGAAGCTTCCAACCGTGGTGACCCTTAACATGTAGACGTCTCCCCTGCTTCCATCTAGGTCTAGGACATCCTTCGGTAGACCAGGAAGGCAGAGCAGATGAGACGGGAAGGGATCGGTCTGAATTCCTGCTTGAGGAATGTAAGTGTGTAGACGTTCAGCTGGATTGTTTGTGGTGTTTTTGTGATGGGAAATGATACCAACCTCTTTCTCCACAGTCACCAAGATGAGGCAGAACTTTGACTTGCTTATCCTCAACCAACAAGCTCAGCTCCAAGTTTTGCAGGGAATTCAGAAGCAACTGGACGTTCTTCTGCCTGGAAATGATTTAATCAATTCCAATGTATGCAGCCTTGCTCTCCTGTTCAGCCAATCGGCCGCAGCAACAGGATCCGTCTCCTTTCCTTTCTTTCTCAATCCCAGGAATCTCCTTCCAGGAAGTACACCTCATTTTTCTTCTTAGATATCTTCGTAGTCCAATATAAAGTGCCCTGCTCCATGGGGTCCTGATGAGCCTCAGGTTGTTTTTAAATAATTTGTCGAACATTTCCTCTCGACCTTTTTTGAACAAATTTAACGGTATGTCTACAGCCCAGCCTAAATATCTTTTTAATGAAATTTGCTTGGCAGATTCAACTATTGTATCTGTTCCCAACGTTTAACCCAGATTTCCTTTGCATTATAGGACTATCTTGTTTCGTTTAGACCTAATGATCATAAGATTGTTCCATCTGTCTTTGTGCTTAGAGTTGAATCACAGAGTTTTTGTTTTAGATTTCTTTACATCAATGGAAAAACATTCTGTAACATTAAGTTGTAAAAAGATCTGTTCTAACACACAACTAACCAGATCTGTTAGTTTTTAAATCCAGGTTCAGGAGTGGTCTGTGTCGATAGTCACTGATTTAGCATCTCTCATGATGACCTTGTCCCTAGAAGAGAAGTTATCCCAGCAAGGTGAGAACCCAGGCTGACACTCATTTCAAGATGTATAGCTGAGTAATGTTATGTTTAACAGATCAAATCTTATTCAGGCCGTTTCCCAGTTTGCTTGAAGTCTTGAAAGAATGAGCTTCAGGGAAGAACTCCGACATTATTTGCTTGTATTTTTAACCTGTTTTTTTTAGCGTTTCTTCATTTGAGAAGACATGCTTTCCCTTAAAAATATTGCTTAACCTCTTTTATACTCTATGTATCCCTGATAGGCATCTGGTTAAGTAGTTTGTGAAGCTGTGATAGAGGCTTCTATTATACGATAGTCTTTTACCCTTTTTAAGAACAGAGTGCAAATTCCTGATTAGATTTGACAAGCAGGCTCGTTATCAAACAAATTAAATAAACATGATATACTGACTTATGCTGACTTACTCTTGTGCTGCTCTTGCTGAATTCTCCAACACTGGAAATTTTTATGAAGAGACTGGACAACCATTTATCTGAAATGGTATAGGGTTTCCTGTCCTGAGTAGGGAAGGGGTTGGACTAGAAGACCTCCAAGGTCCCTTCCAGCTCTATTTTATATTATTATTATTATTGTTGTTGTTGTTGTTGTCCCAAAGCAATTGTTCACTGTATTTTCTTCCACTGCTAAGAAGGAAAAACATACAGAAAGGAGAAACTATTCTCCTTTTAGCTGTTGTTTTGTAGTTAATTCGGGATTTGGGGAAAATGTCCCTTTGACCAGCTCCCCTGGTTCAAGCCTGTGCTCCAGCTCAAAATATGGAGTTGTGTTGTTTTGTGGAGGCTGTACCAATAGCAAGTGGGAGGTCTTCTGGCAGGACTTTGATTCTCTTTACCCCAAGCCCACCTGGCAAAAGCAGGAAAATCTGCCCTCTCATGGACACCTTTGATCAACCGCAGATCAAGAATTCTAGGGACTTATTATGATTCCTGCAACTCAGTGCTTTTTTCCTAGGGGCACTCAGCGTACACCTTTGATAAAGGAATATACATAATAAGCAAACACCCATAAAACTGAGTTTAGTCAAAGCAGCAAAGTCTGCCCTCTGGTGGCCAGTGTGTGCTGTAACATTTGGCAAAGAAGCCCTGGAGTGGCTTATTTTTATTCTTTCATTTCCTTCCTTTGATGAAAGCTCAAAGCAGCCACAGAAGAGGCTGTCAGGAATATAAAAGATAATTCCAGGAGCTAAAATTTCATTTCAAAATAGGACACGGAGGATGGCAAAACAGGGAATGCTGCCCTCCTGTGGCCAGGTAAGTCCATGGCATTTTTTTCCTAAGGTACAGCAGAAAAGGTTACTGGATAGAGATAGATAGATAGATAGATAGATAGATAGATAGATAGATAGATAGATAGATAGATAGATAGGTAGGTAGGTAGGTAGGTAGGTAGGTAGGTAGGTAGGTAGAGGGAGGGAGGGAGGGAGGGGGAGAGAGAGAGAGAAATCAAAAATTTTATGAAAAGTGCAAAAATAATTTCATTGGAAGTTTATTTTGGTAGAAGAGACATTTCTGAATACACCAAAACCCCAAATCCTTACAAAAGATGATCCCCGGCGACTTTGGCAAATAGCAGAAGCACAAGGTGCCCAACAGGCCCAAGCTCCTCACTGCAGGATCACAAATATAGTTGAAAGTAGTTCCAAATACTTTATTGTTTAACACAAGCATCACACCTTCCAGGCATAACCCAGCTGCAACAGTTTGTACAATTCAAAACATAATACAGTCCTAAAGATAAAATACATAAAAATATCATCCAATATTTTAAGGATAAAAAGTCACATTTTTATCATTGTAAAAATTACAAAAGCAATGACAAAATACCATGATAGGTTAAATAGTTCACTAATCTAAAATGACATTTTTGATAAAAAGGTAAGGTGTAAAAGAAACAACAGTTGTCATCAAAAGATTTCTCTCAGAAGAAAGAAAATGCAACTTCAATGCTCAAATACATGAATATCACAACAGGTATCTCTTGGTGAAGAGATGGTGATAAGAACGGATACATAAAGGATACATAAAACAGGCTAAAGATAAAATATCTTGTCTACCATAAGCATCACAACTATTTAACAACAGTAAATTAGGAGTAAAACTCAGCTTTATTACAAAAAGTACACGTCAAAGAGAATGTTACCAAGTCTGAATCCTATTTAGAGATATTTCAGAAACACAAAGATGAATGTGTGTGACAGAAGAAATCAAAATTATTGAGCTGACAGCCACATACTGTGTGTCATGATTATTTACCAGTCAAAACATAACTTACACATTTTAAACAACAGCCAAGGATAAAATTATTCCCAGGTGGAAAAATAGAAATCTATTACCAAGCACTGGCCACACACTGGTCATTTAAAATGGCCATTGAGATTTTATTTTTGGTTCTAAGAACCGTTGCCATGGCTAAATTTACGCCAGACAGAAAACTATAAAATCTATTATCAATCACCGGCACACCCAGCATTAAAAAGGGCCATTGAGATATTTTCTGGTTCTAAGGGCCAATATCATGCCTAAATTAAGACAGGCAAGAAATCTACTCAGGGTTTCAATGGCCACATCTAGAATTAAAAAGGGCCACACAGATTTATCTTCCAGTTCGAGGACCTAACGTCTCACCCCAGCAAAAAAATCTAGTTATTAATTTATTGAGATGGCAATGCCTCATAACAAAGTTCGACACGAGATTTATTTTTGGTTCTAAGAGATCTGGCTGCTACCGACATTATTTCTCAGGGTATGAAGGTGGGAGGGAAGCAATCCAAAAGGATTCCCTTCCAGATTGAGACTCAGCTGGGGATCCTCAGGGACTGGAGGAAGCTTGTAGTTGAGCAGTTGTCTCCTCCAGTGTGATTCGCCCCGGCTGCTCACTCAGCGACCAAAAGGGTCTCCCTCCCAGTGTGAGTCTCACAGAGTGTCCGCTCAGGGACCGAATAAGCCTGGGAGCCGACTACTTGCCTCCAGAAGTGGTGAATGCTCCATCATTGGAGGTTTTTAAGAAGAGATTGGACAGCCATTTGAAATGGTATAGGGTTTCCTGCCTGACTAGGGGGTTGGACTAGAAGACCTCCAAGGTCCCTTCCAACTCTGCCATTCTTTTATTCCTCAAGTGTGATTCGCCCTGGCTGCTCACTCAAGAGACCAAAAGGGTCGCTCGGGGCGACCCCAGAGTCTTCCAGTGTGAGTCTCACAGGGACCGAATGAGCCTGGGGGCTGGCTGGCCACCTTCTTACTCAGTGTGAGTTTTACAAAGTGGTAACTCAGGGATTGAAAGACCCCTGTCCGTCAGGAGTGCCTTGGCATCAACTCTGCCTTGTGTAGGTGTCTGGTGTGGGTCAAGAGGGCCTAAGGAGCAGTGCAGCCTTTCTCCCAAGAAATGCACTCCATCAATTCGCCTGTGCTCCTGCCACAGGGGTTCTCCTCCAGTTTGAGACTCAGCTGGCGGTCCTCAGGGACTGGGAGAGGGCTGTTGTCTCCTCCAGTGTGATTCGCCCTGGCTGCTCACTTAGGGACCAAAAACGCCAACCAGGGTGACCCCAAGAGAGTCTCCCAATCTGAGTCTCACAGAGTCTCTGCTCAGGGACCGAAGGAGCCTGGGAGTCGACTGGCTACCTTCTCATTCAGGGTGAGTGTCCCAGAGTGGTAACTCAGGGGCTGGAAGACCCCCCTCATGAGGGGAATGGGGTGCTTAGGCCCGGACCCTTGGCCACGCCTCCTTTGAATAAAACACCCTTGAGGTATTACCTCAGCCACCCCTGGCCTTTTACTCCAAAGAATACACGCCGCGCTTAAAATCACCACAGGCGCTTTCCTGACTCCCCGAGAACAGTCAGCTATTAATTAGCTAAAGAACTCGCGCTCCCCTCGCGCATCTCACAACGTAGAAAAGTCTCCGCTAGAATTACCTCAAAGCTCAAAAGGCCCTGCCCGGCCTCGAGCTCGAGGGCTTTGGGCCGGGGGAGCGCCAGAGAGAGACTTTTTTTTTTTTTTTTGCCCTCCGGCGCCCCGCAGCATCGTCCCTTTCGGGGACCGAGAGACGCGGGAGCGGCGTCTGCTGCCTCTGAGGCGCGCCCGCTTTGCTTTTTTTTTTTCCCGCTCAGCCTGAGGAGCCCGCCGACTTTTTAAATGTCCCCGCCTCTCGGAGAGAGAGGGGGGGGGAGGGGACAGGCCGCTCCGCCAATCCGAGGGACGCGTTTTTCGGAGCAGCCAATCAACGGGCGAGATGGGCGTGAAGAAAAGAGCCCGCGAGGCGGTCCGAGGGCCGCTGGGCGGGAAAGGCGCGCGCTCAAAGACAGGCGCGAGCGCTCGGCCGTTTGGCCGGCTGGCGGGGCGGTTGCCATGGAGACGGCCGCGGCGCGCGGGAAGCGCCTCATCTCGGCCAGGTGGGCCTCGGCCGCGCAGGTGAAGGCGATTAGGCGGCTGCGACGCTGAGTGTGTGTTTGTGTGTTTGTGTGTGTGTGTAATGCCTTCTCCTCAAGGCTTCGCCCCACCTAGGGGACCCTTCGCCCCAGCTGGGGAGCCTTGGACTACAAATCCCATCCGTCAGGCAGCCAGCGGGTCTCCCCTTGCGCATGAGAGGGCAGAATAGGGTTGGAAGTTGCCTCCTCTCCCCGCCCCCCCCCCCGTCCCCGCTGCAAAGCTCCAGTTTTTTAAATATCCCCATCATTTTTGCAGCAGTGAGAGATCCAGAGGGTGACTTTGGGCTTCTTCTGAGGAATGCTTTGGATTACAAGTCCCATCAGCCACCTGAGGGGTGTTGATAGGGATGGTCCCTTCCTGCAACAGAGAGCTTCCCCCCCCCCGCTTAAAATGCTCACTGTTTTTACAAAAAAACCTGAAAATGTAATACATACCCAAGAAATAAAATAAAAATAAAAATATGGTTATATGCACACTATAGGAGATACTTTGGACTACAGGTCCCATTAGCCAGCCTTGGTGGGAGGTGATGGGGATTGCCACTCTTGCAACAGATTGCCCTTCTGGTTGGTGGGTCCTCCCCTCCACCTAAAATCCAAAGCTCTTTTTCTGTTTTTTGTTTGCATCTTCTCCACCCTGTCACAATCTTGCCAGGCAGCCCTTGGTTTTATTTTGAATTTGTTATTTTTTTCCCCAGTCTTTTTTTCTTTAAGAAAAAAAAAATCCAGGACTGGTTTGTTTTGCTTTGCTTTGCTTTGCTTTCTAGGGATTCTGCTAAAATGTTATAATAGAGTTTCTGGTACATAGTGGCTTGCCCAGGGAAAGAAATTGACTCAAATTTGAAACTATTTCTTCCTTTTTCTATTATTGGAACTCTTCCCTACCCACAGTTAAATGGTTTCAAAAGAAGTCTGATATATTTATATCCCCATCATAAGGATTTTAAGAACTTTTAATGAGACCCCTCTCAACATTTTCCACCATGTTTCACCCTCCAGCTAGGCTGTACCATGTCAGAAAAATTGGCTGTCCAGTCTCTTTTTAAAAACTTCCAGTGTTGGAGCATTCACAGCTTCTGGAGGCAGGTAGTTCCACTGGTTAATTGTTCTCACTGTCAGGAAGTTTCTCCTTAGTTCCAGGTTGCTTTTCTCCTTGGTTAGTTCCCACCCGTTGCTTCTTGTCCTGCCTTCAGGGGCTTTGGAGAAGAGCTTGACTCCCTCTTCTTTGGGGCAGCCCCTGAGATATTGGAACACGGCTATCCCGTCACCCCTGGTCCTTTTCTTCTTTAAACTAGACATACCCAATTCCAGCAACCTTTCTTTATATGTTTTAGCCTCCAGTCCCCTGATCATCTTTGTTGCTTTTCTCTGCCCTCTTTCAAAGAGTCTCAACATCTTTTTTACATCGTGGTGACCAAAACTGGAAGTCTTCTTTGTGACAGCCTCTCAAACATTGGAAGACTGCTATCATGTCACCCTTAATCTTTTTCTTCGTTAGACTAGCGGACATATCCAGTTCCTGCAACTGTTCATCATATGTTTCAACCTCTAGCCTCTCAATCATTGTTCCAGTTACTTGGACTAGCCTTATAAGGAATATACAAAATTGTTCCTTTTTAAAAGGTTTAAACTTACAGAATAATCATTATCCTTTGGCTAACAAATTATGTTATGTTTGAACATAATTGTGTATAATTTTTATTTGTCTGCTATGAACTTAACATACATTGAGAAGAATAGAATAGAATAGAACAGAACTGGAAGGGACCTTGGAGGTCTTCTAGTCCAGCCCCCTGTCAAGCAGGAGAACCTATACCGTCTCAGACAGGTGAATGTCTAGTCCAGTGGTGGCGAACCTATGGCACGGTGCCAGAGGCGGCACTCAGAGCCCTCTCTGTGGGCACGCGCGTCGTCGCCTTCAGCTGGGTTTTATAAAACCTTTTTGCTTTAGGCCTCTACCGCCGTGTACAAAAAAAAAAGATTCAATCAATCAATCAATTTCAACTTCTTGCGGGGAAAAAAAATCTTGCAAAGTTGGAATTGATTGATTGAACTTTTTAGTCCCACCCAGTCTGCTTTATTACCGCAGCCATGCCCACCCAATGGGCCACACCCACCTGGCACCCGACGATGCATAAGTGGGTTTTGCGTTGCAGTTTGGGCACTCGGTCTCTAAAAGGTTCGCCATCACTGGTCTAGTCTCTTGTTGCTGAGAGCTTGCATACACCTGTCAAGACCATACCCTCCATTTCAACACCTTGCTCTAGCAATAGATTTCACATCCACTCAAAATCAGTTATCAGAGGCTGGAAAATGGGATCAGAACATATTCAGTGGCTATGCAGAACCTGAGGCATTTGGCTGTCAATGTTCTGGACAGCCCTTTGAACATTAGGGCATCTGCAAATAAAAGAGATGTGGGCAGCCCCACCCTTGCTGGTGAAAATCTGCTCTTCCCCCAGGCACAACTGTGGCTGTGATTTAGTTTATTTTTGTTGATCATATGATTTGGGCAGCCTTGACCCAGTTTGGTTTGGTTTCTGTTTGTGTTCCCTGGGTAGATGGGCAGCTATATAAATGTGTTGAGTAACTAAATAAATAAATATTATCATTTCCCCAGAAACCTTCCCCTGCAGCTTGAGTTCTGGAAAAATAAATTGTTTGTCACCTAAAAAGCAGCCACGGTACGGTCCTGACTGGGGGAGCAGGAAAGGCCTTCATAATATTCCTTTTAAGGTATCACAGTTTCTACCTACAGTAGTGGCCAAAATTGTAGAAACCTTTTGGGAAAAGTGTACAGTAGAAATGCCACCTTTGGTTAAGTTTCCACCCATTTTTCTTCTCATTTCTTTATAACTGTAGCCTTGTTCACTTAATAAGACTATTTTACATTGCTTTCTGGGCGACCAGTCAACTCTTTGCACCATGACTTTAATTTTATTACGTTTATTACATTTTACAAGCTCACTAGATGAAAGAACACAAAAAAAACTGATAGCCATCACATAACACACTGACAAATGTCCTCCTCTCAGCTTCAATACATGACATCAATAACTGAATCCCACTGTGATCTGATTGGCTCATTGCCAAAACAAGATGACACCCGATTGGCTCTCTAAACACTCATGCTCATTGGCTACCATCAGATGAAGGAAAGCTACCTGAGATCAACCTATGCAAGTTGTGCTTCCTTTTTCTGGTTATTTGGCTATAACTTTTCATAGAATACAGTACAGATAATTGAACAAACTTGGTTGCATTACATTCTTGATTAAATTATCTTTCCATTGATATATAATTTTATGGTACTACTCCAAAAAAGGTGTTATTAGCCATCAAACCTCAAAAATACACTTTTCCCAAAAGGTTTCCACAATTTTGGCCACTATTGTAAGTTTCCTGGGAACGCTTAAGGGTTTGGGGGCTGCTATTGTGAGGAGTCCGTGAAGGGTCCCCTGCAAAGAGAGTAGGGCCTATAAAGCCACTTTAAGCCTGTGCAAGGCATGCATTTTATATGCGATGTATTGTATTTAAATCTGCGTTTAATCGCTAGGCTTTAGAAATCATGAAAAAAATGGAAGAGGCGAGATGTCGTTGCTTAACCGACGGCATTTTTGTACGTTCAGTCCGAGTGAAGATTTTGTTATAAAACAAAATCTTTAGCCTTGTTAGTCCAGTGCAATAGAAATCAGTTTATATACAGTATGAAGCGTCTGAAATTTTTACCCTTCAGTATTTCTGGGTGGAAGATCTCCAGTGCCAGTTTTCAGGCTCCAGCTGGGCACTGGGATGGAACAAAACCGGTAGACGTCATTGTGAAAAATGCAGCTTCCTTGGGATGATGCGATGGATGTAGAGGTAGAAAGTCAACACCCGTTGCAACAACAATTGAATAGTAGTAGTGGTGGTTGTAGTAATTAGAGTAAGTCTGTTGTGATATCTGCTGAAGACTTAAAGCAGTGGTCTTCAACCTTGGCAACTTGAAGACTTGTGGACTTCAACTCCCAGAATTCCTCAGCCAGCCAGGGCTGGCTGAGGAATTCTGGGAGTTGAAGTCCACAAGTCTTCAAGTTGCCAAGGTTGAAGACCCCTGACTTAAACAGTTGTTACTGTTCAAGCAGACAGATACCAGGAGTTGATTTGATGTCTTGAAGGTTACTCCAAGGGGTAGCAAACAATCCCCAGAAAAGCGCAATCAATGTCTAAGGGTGCTGGAAGCGCTAATGTAGCTAAAAACTTGTAGCAGAGATTTAATAAAAAATACCATATATTACGAGCCATTTGTGACTTTGCAATGAATACGCACCAGACGATCCCAAGCAGAGCGGCCTTCAGTGCCCACTGGATAGTCTTCAGGCTGACAAAACAGAGACGAGAAAGAAGAGGAGCTCAACTGTCAATGACAGATCATTCACAACACAAAACAGATCAACCACCAGCTGGAATATGGAGAGCGTGATGGAATATCAATAGCAGAACAGAAGAATAGAATAACAGAAAACGCAGAAAAGAGGAATAGAGCCTTAATTTTAATTCTGTATCTATCTATAGACGATCAGGGGACCGGAGGCTAAAACATATGAAGAACGGTTGCTGGAATTGGGCGTGTCTAGTTTAATGAAGAGAAGGACGAGGTGGGACAGGATAGCAGCCTTCCAATACCTCAGGGGCTGCCCCAAAGAAGAGGGAGTCAAGCTATTCTCCAAAGCACCTGAAGGCAGGACAAGAAGCAACAGATGGAAACTAATCAAGGAGAGAAGCAAACTAGAACTAAGGAGAAACTTCCTGACAGTGAGAACAATTAACCAGTGGAACAACCTGCCTCCAGAAGCTGTGAATGCTCCAACACTGGAAGTTTTTAAAAAGAGACTGTACAGCCACTTCCCCATCTCAGGCATTATTGCTGAGGCAGTTCTTCAGCAGCTAGAGTCAATAGTAATGTCTAGGTACCGCTCAAAATTTTGGGCGTGCTATGTAGATGATATTTTTGCGATTGTCAAAAGATGGGATAGCGCCAAATTCTTGGAGGAACTGAACTCGGTATATCCAGACATCTGCTTCACCTCAGAGATATAACATCTACACCTATTTTAGGAAAGAGGTCTTATCAGGAAGCTAGTAGATCCTTCTTGTATAGGTTGAAATGGGCATAGTTAAGGTTTGAGGATTATCCTGTGGTAAGCAGCAGATGTGATTTCCTAACCACAGAGCCAGGAAGTCCGTTTCACTTGTCAATCACACAGACAGAGAGCGTGATTCTCAAACCACCTACCTTAGTAGGAAAAACCACACCATTTGGCAATGAAAGAACAAACCTCACCTACACATTTGTTCAGGGCCATGGATCATATTCAGCTTGGCACTTGATAATTACTGGATCTGACTTGTCAGTGGTTTTCTTATGTACTATTATCAGAAATAGGTTTTGTTTTTTTTTTAAAGTAGGTAAAAGATTTTATGGTTTTGAACAATGTAAATGAGTGTGGGAAAAAATATGTGGAAAAGATGAACAAGTTATTTTTAAGCTGTCTAAAGGTTTGTTGAAACTGGAGATGTAAGAAGAAGGGAAAAGCGTATGATAAAATGGGCTGAAATGTGATTATAATATACAGATGGATCAATGGGAAAATGTGTGGTTGACTGAAATTTACAGTACGATCTAGCCTTAAAGCGAGTTTTTATTACACGATGTGCCATTGGAATGTGTCACCAGAAAAACTGTCTAGGTTTTAGAAATTTAGCCAGAAATAAAAATGACAATCCTTGAGAGCAATTGGAGCAATAGCTTTTTGATGCAAGAAAGGCGAAATAAAAGAACAGAAAAGACTCATGACAAGGCAAAAAAGTATGTTGTGGCCTGTACACCCACAAGCACACATTCACACAAAATGTAGCAGACAAAACAGATTTGGCAATGGGTAAGACCAGCAAAGTTGAACAGAGGAGGTCATTTTGGCTGCCCAAGAGCAAGCCTTTAAAGCAGAGGTCTTCAAACTTGGCCCTTTTATGACTTGTGGACTTCAACTCCCAGAATTCCTCAGCCAGGCAAGCAGTGGATGGAAACTAACTAAATAGAGAAGCAACCTGGAACTAAGGAGAAATTTCCTGACAGTTAGAACAATTAATCAGTGGAACCACCTGCCTCCAGAAGCGGTGAATGCTCCAACACTGGAAGTTTTTAAGAAGAGACTGGACAGCCATTTGTCCGAAATGGTATAGGGTTTCCTGCCTGAGCAGGGGGTTGGACCAGATGACCTCCAAGGTCCCTTCCAACTTTATTATGATGATGACGATGATGATGATGATGATGATGATGATGATGATGATCTTCTCAGACAATGGACTGTAAAGAGAAAGCAAGGAGTCATCAGCATGTGTTTCTTTACTCAGACACATGACATTATGGCTAAGGCTCTCTCCAACTCCTACCATTTCTTCTCAGTTCCTACAATGTATGTCACATTAAGAGAGAAACGAGCTAGCCATGATGGTTGAGACAATGCTGTCTCCAACACAGTCTCCAATATCTGGCTAGATGTTCAGATGTCTCCCCAGCAGGTCCAAGACTCAGCCCCTTACACCCCTCTACCCATCAAGAGAGCAACAGGATTGTGATAGTGTGATTGTGATTGTGTGCACAGCATTCATGGACTTGAAGACCAAGGCAAGTTCAGGGAAAACTCTTTCTCACCCAGCTTGGAAAAACTTCCCAGCTCATGCATAGGGAAGCATTTCATACGTGTTTGTTAATTGAAGTATTTCCATGTTCAGACCTCCTGGTTCCTTAATGACTCAGTGGCTTACAAATAAAAGGAGAAAAACAACACAGATGGATAAAATCATAACCAACCAGAGGATGAACTCAAGAATTATAACACCTGCAACTCTTCCTTCTCCCACTCCCTCAATATCAGCCCTTACGTACCAGATATAAGTGGATCTTTTTCAGCTTATAGTATTGTATGTCGGAAAAGTGACAGCAAATCTGTAATTGCATATATATATATATATATATATATATAAAAATAATAGGTGTGGTCAAGCAAGAGCATCATGGATTGATGGTTTCGTAAATCTTGACGTTTCAAAATTTACAGGAAAAATAGGATTTTGGAATAAGCCAATTAGCTGTGGCACAAGCATTCATCAACTAGTTTCCTGAAGGTTGCATCATTATTCTAAAGTGGCTTCGGATCTCCCTGATCTGGGCGGCTTGCAAGTCAGAGGAGTGTTGCCACACAATTGTGACCTTACGTGATGAGCATGTGACAAGCGATTTCCTTTAGGGGATGAACATAGGCATGGTCTAAAAGAAAAATCACAATACACTACACGCAATAGTGAGGTCAGTTGAGTTTGTTTACAGTTTGAGACCATTCGTAAAAAATATAACAAACATGGCAGCGTGTATGTCTCCCTCTTTCTCCTTGCACAGGTAGTCCTTGACACACGACTGCAATATGAGCCCCAAATTTATGTCACTAAATGAAACATTGGTTTAAGTGAATTTTGTCTCCTTTTACGACCTTCCTTGCTAGAGTTTTTAAGCGAATCACTGCAGTAACAGGGTTGTTAAGTGAATCCGGCTTCCCCCGTTGACCTTGCTCGTCAGAAGATCGCAAAAGGGGGATCCCGCACGACCCAGGGACACTGCAAACCATCATAAATACGAGTCAGTTGCCAAGCGTCCGAATTTTTGATCACGTGACTGTGGAGATGCTGCTATGGTCATAAGCATGAAAAACGGCCCTAAGTCCGTTGTAACTTTGAACAGTCACTAAATGGACTGCTGTAAGTCACAAACTACCTGTTGACGGGTGATAAAATTTAAAAAGTCACAAAACAGACCCCTGAAGCTCTTGATTTTGTAAAGACGGCCAAGGGCCTTCTACAAGGCGTAGTTGCCGATTAAAACGTTGCCATCTTCTCGGAGATTTCTGGAGATCGATTTCATGGAATCGGAGCAGAAGCAACCATGTGGTCAGCAGTCACTCACGATCCCTTCGCCACTGAGATTATAATGGGCCCTTTAGCAGTACATGCGATATGGCTTCCGCTCCTGTAACGCAACATTCACAAGGGGGATTTCTGTATGTTTTCCTGTGATCGCTCTGTTGGGTAGCAGATTAATTAGAGACGGGGAAAACTCTCCTGGGTAAGACATGTGAAATGTTAAGAAAGAGAGAATGGGTGTCTGAGAGAAAGGGAGTAATCATAACAATGGGAATTTTAATTGGGTGGTTTTAATTGGATGGTTTGTCCTAAAATCCCCTGCTTAAATTGGACCACGGTTTCCTCTTTCCCAGCCAATAGAAATAAAGGAAAGCCCTTTGCCTCCTCTTCCCCAAATTAAATGAGCTTTAAGAGGTACCCAGACAGGAAATTCAACAAGATGAGCTAATTCTGTGTAATTAAAGGGCTATACTAACAGAATCTTGCAAGTCTGAAAGTGTAAGTCTCTTTTTGTCACCTGATAAGACGGATCTGTGGAGATTCTCAGTCATTCTCAGGTCCTGGTTACCCCAAAGGTGCTTTTTTCACGAGGCAACTGGACTTTCTTTGTTTTTTCTTTGAAGACCTTTCGCTTCTCATCCCAGAAGCTTCTTCAGCTCTGACTGGATGGTGGGGAATGGAAGGATTTATACTCCTTGCAGACAGCTGGTCATTTGCAGACTTTTAGAGAGTCATTGAGGCCACTTGGAGGTTAACCTGTGTGGGAAGTCAGCCCTCCAGAGAAGGAAATATTAAAAGGGCAGAAAAATATATTTCCTAAAAGGATCTTAAAGAGGCAGAAAAGCATGCCCAGTTTTTTCTTAATAGCTCCAGGTCTCCCCCTCCCAAGCAGAAATCATCTCTGTAGAAATGCAGATGTAAACCATTCAGGAAGGTTGAAGCTAGAAGATTAAGAAGACAAAGACTCCTAAAATCTACATACCCCACCCAGACTCTAAGACAGGACATAATAGAATTAACCCACAGATGCCAAAGGGCACACTCAGACTCAGGTCAAAGTTCATGCCACAGGAACAACTCCAAACAAAAGGCTCCAGAGGGTATAAAAACCCACTCCCTACATGTGCTCGCTCCTTTTTCTTCCAGAGCCATCTTCCTGTCTGGCTCTCCTCTTCAATAAACTGCAACCTTCTTTCTAAAGCAGTCGCCATATTGTTTATTCCCGACTTGGACTGAACCACGATGAAGACTTTTCCTTCAACACCTGTGTCCTCAGGGGCACCTGAGTGGTGCAAATGGGTGTGGAGCCTTCTCCAAGTGGCCTCAACGACTCGCTAAAAGAAGGCAAATGACCAGCTGTCTGGAAGGAGCATAAATCCTTCCATGCCCCACCATCCAGTCGGAGCTGAAGAAGCTTCTTGGAGGAGAAGCGAAACATCTTCAAAGAAAAAAAACAAGGAAGTCCAGTTGCCTCATGAAAAAAAGCACCTTTGGGAATCCCCAGAAAAGCATATTCAATACTGACGGATGCTGGAAGCTCTAAAGTAGTTAAGAAACTTACAGCAGAGATTTACCACAACATATACATATATTACAGTGATCTTTTCACGAATGAAGGCAATTGTACGCATTCCAGGACAATGTTGCAAGACCCAATCTGGGTTGGTCACTGGGACCAGAGATTTAATCTTCTGAGCTTTTGGACACCTTCTGGAGCCCATCCTCAGGGAAATTCTCTCTAGCAGAGTGTGTGCTTTGGGCTAGTCTGGGTGTAGTGTTTATACTGTATGGTGTGTGGTTGTGTGTGGCTTTTTAGTGGTGGATTGGGGTGTGATTGGCCGACAATTAAGTTGTTGGGCGTTGTTTCCTTGTGCTGCCAAGTTCTCGCCTCCTGAGGACTTGATAAGCCGGTGGTAAATCAGCACTCCTCTTAAGAATAGAATAGAGCTAGAAGGGACCTTGGGGGTCTTCTAGTCCAGCCCCCCGCTCAAGCAGGAGAACTTAGACCACCTCAGACAGGTGACTGTCTAGTCTCTTCTTCAAAATCCCCAGTGATGGATTGAGGAGAGGCCATTTCCCAGGCTTCAACCACTTCCCTGGTTGTTTTTGTACTGAGCTAGAATGATTTCTAGCTGGCAAAACAGAGAAGAGAGAGAGAAAGAAAGAGAGGAGAGAGAGAGAGAGAGAGAGAGAGAGAGAACTCCTAAAGCAACAACATCACGAGCTTTGCAAAAGCAAAGCTTTTTTTTTTATGCTCTCAGGAAAAGTGTTTTGCCTGCATCATTGCACTTTTCAAAATTGCCCTATGGTGAGAGAGAGAAGGAGAAAGAGAGAGCGAAAGAGAGAGAAGAAGAAAGAAAAGAGAAAGAGAGAGAAAAGGAGAAAGACAGAGAGAGAGAGAAAAGAAGAAGAAGAAGAAGAAGAAGAAGAAGAAGAAGAAGAAGAAGAAGAAGNTTCCTTCTGTCTGTCTTGGACGCAAAATGAAATAGTTCCATCCGCATCTTCCCAGTCATTTAGGGAGGGTGGATGACAGGATTAGAAGAATCTGCCTTCTGGGTCAGCCTGACCCAGATCTTAATCCTTTTCTCAGGGATTCCTCATCCAATTTAGATAGGAGGCTTGAAAAGTCCAACTCCAGGTACCAATTTCTGTTTCCACCCACTGCTCACCGTAACATTCAAACTGTTGTAAGACTGAATATTGTCAGAACGGAAACCACACCCATCTTATAGAAACAGACCTGACAGGTAGCCTAAGGAAGTTGTGTTAGTCCCCAGTACAACATTCCAAGCGATGTGTGACTTTCAGACCAAAAACATTTCACACCCCTGCTTTGCGATGACCAAACACAATTTCATCCACTGAACGCGTTCTGCTCTAAGGTGGTAAAAGGTAACACGAAAGATTGTACATGCCTTACTTTCTCCTATGCTGTCTGGGCTGCAGGAATTCCAGCCATGTCTTCTTTCATCAGCTACCCCTTAGTTTCCTAAGCACTCCTTTTTCGTGTATTCTGACCAAATCAGTTGACTGACATCCAAATTAGAATAGCTGGAATCCAATGGAGAGAAGAATATTGAAGTTTGGTGGAAGGGCTATTCCAGGACTATTTTATTCTTGATGTTACGTTGAATATTACAAGAATAGAATAGAATAGAATAGAATAGAATAGAATAGAATAGAATAGAGCTGGAAGGGACCTTGGAGGTCTTCTAGTCCAGCCACCCGCTCAAGCAGGAAAACCTCTACCATCTCAGATAAATTACTGTCTAGTCTCTTCTTAAAAACCTCCAGTGATGCAGTGCCCATGATTTCGGGTGGCAAGCTGTTCCACTGGTTAATTGTCCTCACTGTTAGGAAGTTTCTCTTTAATTCCAGGTTGCTTCTCTCTTTAGTCAAGTTTCCCACCATTGTTTCCTGTCTTGCCTTCTGGTGCTTTGGAGAATAATTTGACCCCCTCCTCTTTGTGGCAGCCCCTCGGATACTGGAACGCTGCTATCATGTCTCCCCTATTTCTTCTTTTCTTTAGACTAGCCAAACCCAGGTCCTGCAGCCGTTCTTCGTATGTTTTGGTCTCCAGGCCTTGGATCATCTTTCCAAATTCTCAGCATCTTTTTTGTAGTAGGGTTAGGGTTAGGTCACCATGAAGTCGGAGAGCAAAATGGACATCGCCAACAAACTCGGAGTGCTTGGGTATGGTTAGGAGGGCACTGACTTTTCCAGCCTGCCCTATCTATGTTTCCTGGTAAAATACATGGGAAAATCCCATTGGAGGAAAATTCCACTTAGGATTAGGGTTAGGTCACCATGGACTCATAGAGCAAAATGGACATCGCCAACAAATTCAGAGTGCTTGGGTACGGTTAGGAGGGCACTGACTTTTCCAGCCTGCCCTATCTATCTTTCTTGGTAAAATACATGGGAAAATCCCATTGGAGGGAAATTCCACTTAGGGTTAGGGTTAGGTCACCATGAACTCATAGAGCAAAATGGACATCGCCAACAAACCCGAAGTGCTTGGGTATAGTTAGAAGGGCACTGACTTTTCTAGGCTGCCCTATCTATGTTTCCTGGTCAAATACATGGGAAAATCCCATTGCAGGAAAATTCAAATGGGTGAAGGAGTGGGTCCTTCTTGGAAAAAAGGTTCTTCTCTATTCTTCGGGGGGCTTTCCCGAAAACCTCTATCTTGACTTTTTTGACCGCTTCCCCATGCCTCACACGGCAGACCCAATACTCACCAAGGCTTCTTTCTAATCAGTTGTCGATACGGGTCATAGACAAATGGGGTTTTGTGATAGAGGAAACTCCAGTGACGATGGACAAGATAGTTCGGGGTTATAATAGCTTCAGGTAATCACAAGGGTTTCAGCGTTGAATATTTTTGGAAGGTATCTCTTACATAAATTTCTGCACAATGGTGGAAAAGAAATACTGCCTTCATAATCACATGAAAAGGGAACAATTATTGGAAGAATCGCACACGCTGCTCTTTTATCCACAGTGGGAATATAGGGGGGGTGCCAGGATTTGTGCCTTGATTTTTTAATGTGTGTACACCCCGCCCTTGGTACACAACTCGTTTCTCTCTCTCTCCCTCTCTCTCTGCCAAATTCTACATAAGCATGATTGTGTGTGTGTGTGTGTGTGTGTGTGTCTGTGTTTGAATTCATCTGATCATTTGAACCGCATTATTGTACGCATATCATTAACGGGATGAAAGAGCCTTTGGATTTGGCAATAATTGAAACAATATTATTGACGAATAATTTTATTCTCTTGTTTGGCTAGTTTGACTCCTGATCTCCCACACACACACACACACACACACACACACATATTTGAGTTGTCGAGGTGTTGGTACCTGTAAAAAAGAAAGGAGGTTTATTGATGGACAGCATTCTTCTACGTCTACCCAGCCTCTAAGACCAAAGAGAGTTCCTTGCCTACTTAAGGCCTTCCTTAAATGAGGAAGGGCTTTTTTCTCATCCAGGTTAGAAAAACTTTCCAGAAAATTCACAGAGAAGCATTCCATACATATTTATTTATTCGACCGTTTCCATTTTTCAGACTTCCTGATTCTTTAATGACTCAGTGGCTTACAAATAAAAGGAGAGGGGGAAAAAAAAGAACAACACACACGAAAGTGTCACAACCAACTAGAAGATTTAACACAATAAGTGTAAAAAAGGAAGCCAGCAACAACCATTACTTGGATCTTCTTA
The DNA here is from genome assembly GCF_001527695.2 of Protobothrops mucrosquamatus. Taxonomy (NCBI): domain Eukaryota; kingdom Metazoa; phylum Chordata; class Lepidosauria; order Squamata; family Viperidae; genus Protobothrops; species Protobothrops mucrosquamatus. The sequence goes on from NW_015388877.1 coordinate 43,668, forward strand.
AGCTTATAGTATTATATCTTGCAAGAATGACGGAGAAACTGTAATGTGCTATCTCCACAGTTCAATTTCTAAATCTTCATTGATATAGTAGGTGTGCCAGGAGAAGATCATCACAGATGGTATTAATCTAATATTCATGATTACACAATCTTTGGCATTTCAAAATGTAGAAGACAAATAAAGCTGTTTCAATATAAGCTAATTAGTTGTGGCCCAAGCTTTCATCAGCTAGTTTCTTGCAGGTTATATCGTTATTCTAAAGTAGGGGTAGTCAACCTTGGCTCTTTTATGACTCGTGGACTTCAACTCCCAGAATTCCTGAGCCAGCTAAGCTGGCTCAGGAATTCTGGGAGTTGAAGTCCACGAGTCATAAAAGAGCCAAGGTTGACTACCCCTGTTCTAAAATATCTTTGGATCTCCGTCATCCTAACAAGGGCAGCTTGCAGGTCCACGGAGTCTTGCCACACAATTGTGACCTTTTGTGATGAGTGTGTAACAAGTGATGTCCTTTAGGGGTTGAGCGCGGTCATGGTCTCGAAAAGCACATTACACTAAAAGCAACAATGAGGTCCGTTTGTTTACAGTGTGAGATCGTTCATAAGAGCATATGGCAGGAGACAAATGCTTGAAGCTTAGTGGCAGGTGGCAGATCCTCACGAACAGCAGGCTAGGGTGGCAGTCACCCTGTTTCCAAGCCTCACAGGACTTGGAGACTGGTCTGAGGCAGCATTCCTGAGTGGTAGTGGTGGCACCAAAGCTGATGCCCAAGGCCTGAGGTAGTGGCAGCTGGTGGAGACTGCCCAAAGTCTCACACCTTTAATTTAGGCCCAGGCCAGGCACCGGGGCCAAGTGCTGTTATGCAGGGTGGACTAGATGTAGTGGGGAGATCAGCATATGTAACAGTGGTGAATATAATAATAATAATAATAATAATAATAATAATAATAATGATAATGATAATGATGATGATGATGATGATGATGATGATGATGAGGAGGAGGAGGAGGAGGAGGAGGAGGAGGAGGGGAAGGGGAAGGGGAAGGGGAAGGGGAAGAGGAAGAAGAAGAAGAAGAAGAAGAAGAAGAAGAAGAAGAAGAAGAAGAAGAAGAAGAAGAAGAAGAAGAAGAAGAAGAAGAAGAAGAAGAAGAAGAAGAAGAAGAAGAAGAAGAAGAAGAAGAAGAAGAAGAAGAAGAAGAAGAAGAAGAAGAAGAAGAAGAAGAAAAAAAAGTTGGAAGAGACCTTGGAGGTCTTCTAGTCCAACCCCCTGCTCAGGCAGGAGACCCTATACCATTTCAGACAAATGGCCGTCCAGTCTCTTCTTAAAAACTTCCAGTGTTGGAGCATTCACAGCTTCTGGGAGGCAGGTTGTTCCATGGTTAATTGTTCTAACTGTCAGGAAGTTTCTCCTTAGTTCTAGGTTGCTTCTCTCCTTCATTAGTTTCCATCCATTGCTTCTTGTCCTGCCTCCAGGTGCTTTGGAGAAGAACTTGACTCCCTCTTCTTTGGGGCAGCCCTGAGATTCTGGAACACTGCTATCATGTCCCCCCTCGTCCTTCTCTTCATTAAACTGGACATCCCCAAAGGAAGCTTTTTTAAAAAGAAAAAAAGAAATGGTGGCGAAGGCAGACTGGTCAAATCATATCTTTCAATGATGGTGATCCTATCCTCAAATCTGTTTGAATCAGAAGAAGGTCTTTGCCATTGATTTGCATATCTACAGTTGAAATAAAGATTTAATCTCAGATATTTACGGTTGTCTTCTTCCAAATGCAGTTTGCCACTATAGAAATATCAACCCTAAGACACCAGTAGGTTATTCAATTGTTGCTTTTGTAAGGGATGACAAGGAAACTCACACAGTAAAGAATGATAGCTAAAGTCATGGTCTCAAACCGCTGGAAGGTATCCGGAACTCTGGATGCCTCCAATAACCTGCTCCCTTTGTAAAGTGGATATTGAAATGATGTCCCCAAGAAACGATGTTTGAAAATCTTTTATTGAGAGTAAAGAAGGTGACTTTCATAAATATGCAATCTGTATTAGCAAAGCAATAAAAAGGAAACATGTCTTAAGTCCATAACTGACAGATAATATTTAGAAGCGTGCAGACAGACATCTCCCTAATAAACAGGAGCATCAGAGGAAAGGGGGGAATACAACACAACACAATCAAGTGGGGAAATTCACTATTGTCAGCCCCACTTGGTAGACCGAGACCAGGACATGGATTCCACAGGCAGGCTAAATCTATTTTTATTCTGCTATGTCACAATGGCAGAATTTTTCTTTCGGTTGCTGATAAAAACAGGATCGCCAACATGATTGCCAACATCCGATAACAGGTATGGCACAAGAAGAAGATTATTTGTATCTGCTCCTTCTAGAGTTTAGTGAACTGGAGAGGTGTGTATCTGGACATAATTTTATTTGTCCACTGTGAACTTAAGAGACATTTCATCCTTCGCTGGATTGCTAACAAAGCTTGCATTTCAACACCTTTCTCTGGGAACAAAATTCACATCCACTCAGAAACAGTTATTGCAGGCAGTAGAACGCGATCCGACGGTACCCAGCAGCCAAGTGGATGCTGCAGAGGTGAGTAAGACCACACCTGGAGTACTGCAGCCAATTTTGGTCACCATATCACAAAAAAGAGGTTGAGAGTTTGGGAAAAATTCAGAGAAGAGCAACTAAGATGATCCAAGGCCTGGAGACTAAAACATACGAAGAACGGCTGCGGGACTTGGGCTAATCTAAAGAAAAAAAGAAATAGGGGAGACATGATAGCAGTGTTCCGGTATTTGAGGGGCTGCCACAAAGAAGAGGGGATCAAATTATTCTCCAAAGCACCCAAAGGCAGGACAAAAAACAACGGATGGAAACTAATGAAGGAGAGAAGCAACCTGGAACTAAGGAGAAACTTCCTGACAATGAGGACAATCAACCAGTGGAACAGTTTGCCTCCAGAAATCGTGGGCGCTCCATCACTGGAGGTTTTTAAGAAGAGACTAGACAATCACCTGTCTGAGATGGTGTAGGCTCTCCTGCTTGAGCAAGGGGCTGGACTAGAAGACCTCCAAGGTCCCTTCCAGCTCTATTCTGTTCTAAGATGTTTGGCTACTATTTTCTTGACAACCTTTTCAATATTAGGACATAAGCACGTAAAAGAGATGTGGGCAGCCCCACCCTTGTTGAGCCTCTGGAAGACTGTGGAAACCTGGTCTTCTCCCAAGCATAGAAGCTGATGGAACTTTGGTGTGGACGTGCTTTAGTTTATTGCCTTGATCATGTGATTTTAGGGACCTCAACCCAGTTGCTTTTTAATGGGATTGGATAGTTTGGTTCATGTTTTAATTTCCATTTGCCAGTGTTCCCTGGGTAGATGGCAAGCTCTATAAATGTGTTAGGTAAGTAACTAGTAAATATTTCCCTGGAAACTTCCATCACAGCTTGCATTCTGGAAAAAATATTGTTTTTCACCTAAAGAGCAACCTCTGTAACGATCAACCTGACCGCGGGCGCAGGAAAGGCCTTCATAATATTCCTTTCAAGTTGGCACAGCCTCTACCCACGTTTCCAAGGAATGTTGTAGGCAGAGGATGATTAAGGATTGGGGAACTGTTTGGTTCACTGCTATCAAGAGGGGTGACATGATAGCAGGGTTCCAATGTCTCAGGGGCTGCCCCAAAGAAGAGGGAGTCAAGCTATTCTCCAAAGCACCAGAAGGCAGGATAAGAAGCAACGGATGGAAACTAATCAAGGAGAGAAGCAACCTGGAACTAAGGAGAAACTTCCTGACAGTTAGAACAATTAACCAGTGGAACAACCTGCCTCCAGAAGCGGTGAATGCTCCAACACTGGAAGTTTTTAAGAAGAGACTGGACAGCCATTTGTCGGAAATGGTATAAGGTTTCCTACCTGAGCAGGGAGTTGGACTAGATGACCTCCAAGGTCCCTTTCATCATCATCATCATCATCATCATCATCATCATCATCATCATCATCATCATCATCATTATTATTATTATTATTATTATTATATTCCTGAAGGGTCCCATGCAAAGAGGGCACAATTACCAGTATAAAGAGAGGTTAGGTTTGTGCAATGCACGTGGTGAACTATTTGTGTAAACTCTATTTAAATCTACATTTAATCTCTGGGCTTTCAAAACATCAACTCCTGGAAAAAGAATAGGAGGGATATCCCCCCCCCCCGAAAGCAATCGTCATTGCTTCGTCGACGTCATGTTTGTTTCCATCTTCAATTTGACTGAAAGAGATCCCTGAACCTTAATTATGCAATATATATATAGCTCTGCTGGTCCAATGCAGTAGGAACATATGGAATACAAACTGATTTACGTACAGTATGAAGCATTGAAATTTTTACCCTTCAGTATTTCTGGGTGGAAGATCTCCAGTGGCAGTTTTCAGGGTCCAACTGGGCACTGGGACGGAACAAAACTGGTAGACGTCATTGTGAAAAATGCAGCTTCCTTGGGATGATGTGATGGATGTAGAGGCAGAAAGTCAACGCCCGTTGCAACAACAATTGAATAGTAGTAGTGGTGGTAGTAATAATTAGAGTAAATCTCTTGTGATATCTGCTGAAGACTTAAAGCAGTGGTCTTCAACCTTGGCAACTTGAAGACTTGTGGACTTCAACGCCCAGAATTCCTCAGCCATCCAGGAGCTGGCTGAGGAATTCTGGGAGATGAAGTCCAAAGGTCTTCAAGTTGCCAAGGTTGAAGACCCCTGACTTAAACAGTTGAAAGGTATCTTGTTACTGTTGAAGCAGACAGATACCAGGAGTTGTCTTGAAGGTTATTCCAAGGCGTAGCAAGCAATCCCCAGAAAGCGCAGTCAATGTGTCAGGGTGCTGGAAGCTCTAAGGTAGCTAAGAAATTTGTAGCAGAGGCTTAGTACGAAATACCATATATTACGAGCCATTTGTGACTTTGCAATGAATACGCGCCAGAAGATCACAAGCAGAGTGGCCTTCAGTGCCCACTGGATAGTCTTCAGCCTGACAAAAGAGAGAAGAGAAAGAAGAGGAGCTGAACTACCAATGGTAGGTCATTCGCAAGAGAAAACAGATCAACCATCAGCTGGGATACGGAGAGTGTGATGGTATCGTATCAAAAATGTGCCACCTTGGACCAAAGTGAAATCGGTCCATCCGATCATCGCGGTCATTTAGGGAGGGGGGGGATGGATGACCCGGACAGAAGAGTCAGCCTTGGTGACCCAGATCTTAAAGGTGCTTCTCATGGGATTTCTTCATCCAACCTAGATAGAAAGTTGGAGCAGTTGCAAATAACAATGTCGGTTTCCACCTACCATTAATCCTTCAGAATGTTAACACTCTTGTCTCATGGGAAGAGCGATGAGATCTAGGTTATTATGTAAGAATCAGACATGATATTTATCTGGATTACCTAACTAACCTAAACCTAAATAACTATTGTGATTGTAAGCAATCACAACTTCTGAAGGCAAGCCGTTCCAACGGTTGGTTGTTCTCGCCATTAGGAAGTTTCTCCTGACTTCTAGGTTGATTCACTCCTTGATTAGTTTCCATCCGTTGAGTCTTGTTTTGCCTTCTGCTGCTTTGGAAAATAGGTTGACCCCAGAATCAATCAGAACAGAGCTTGAAGGACCCTGAGAGGGCTTCTAGTCGACCCCTATACAATTTGCAACAGTTTGAGACCCCTTCTTTGTGGCAGCTTTAGTTATGGATACTTTAATAATCTATACTTTAATTATGTATACCAATCAATCAGATTCAGTTCTTCTCCTGGCTCTACCTACGTCTTCGATCTGGGCTACACTCTCTTTGGAGGAAGGACCCTAATATATATACCATTCCAAGCCAAGCTATATGTGGCATCCAGCCCAAGCCCCTATTTTGTGGTGACCAAGCAATTTCATTCACTGAAAGCATTCGGCTCTCAGGTTGTGAAAGTTAACACAAAAAAATTGTTACGTGTCTTACTTTCTGATATGCTGCCGAGCGGCAGGAATTCCAGCCATGTCTTCATTCAGCAGGTATTTCTTGGTTCCTAAGCAGTAATCTTTCATGTATTCTGGCCAAGTCAGTTGACAGACGTCAAAGCAGAACAACTGGGATTAAGCAGAAAGAAGACTATTTAAAATGGGGGGGGGGGGAGAAGCACTCTTCCAATCTTGATTTTAAGTTCAACATTATATAAGAAATAAGTTTTTCGGGACAATACCTATACTGATATATTGATGTACCATTCAAGGAATGGCAAAACTATATTTGTAAATTTGTTTGGCAAGACAAGAAGCCAAGAATTAAATACAAACTCCTGCAGGATACAATTAGAACAATTAACCAGTGGAACAACCTGCCCCAGAAGCTGTAAATTCTCCAACACTGGAAGTTTTTAAGAAGAGACTGGACAGCCATTTGACTGAAATGATATAGGGTTTCCAGCCTGAGCAGGGGGTTGGACTAGATGACCTCCAAGGTCCCTTCCCTCTGTTAATGCAGCTTAACACTGTGTTGGCTTTTTTGGCAGCTGCAGCACACGGCTGGCTCCTGTTTAGGTGTTTGATAATATTCTTTATCTTCTTTTTTCTTTAATTCTCAGTGCAAGTCTATCCATTTCCGCACAGTCCAGTATTTGCTTAATGATCTCTTCCTCCAAATATACAGCAAAGTGTATATTTAACATTACACGCATTAGCAGCAGCGAGGATTGTATTTGCACAGCACTGGGAAAATGAAAACAACAACAACAACAACAACAACACACCTTTGGAGGAAGAGATCATTTTCTCCTCACCGCGTCTCCCAAGGTCTTTCCCACCTATCGCTACAGGGACTAGCCTCTTGCGTAGGGCTCCGAGGAAGGAATTTGCCCTTTTGGAAACCAGCTGAAATCTAGCCTGAATGCACATTTTCACTCTTTAATTTTCATTGACGGGATCGGCGGTTCGGACAGATGCTTACCGTTCTGTCTTTTGGGTTGAGCTCTTTCAGTAACCTGTTTGTATTTTCGTAGCTCCAGTCCCAGGAATGGCGGGTGAAATATTCAAGGAGACTCATAGTCTTGTCCAAACGCCCAGCAAGCTTCATCATCCTGGAAAGGCAAAACAGAAACGTCTCAGAGATAGGATTAGTAGCGTCTGTCCTCAGAGAGACCGAGCACAGGGTGCTTTGCAAAGTCCTCAAATATCTATGGTGGGCTATCCTCAAGGCCGTTCCCAGAGACATCCACACAGACCTTTCTGATGGGACCGCTGGGGAACCAAGGACGTTGCGTGTCTTAAGGGCCGCCACGACCACAACTGGCTCCTACTCAGGAATTCTGTTGATTGCATTTTTAATTAGAACCATTTAGATGGTTTGTAAGCTGTTGGGAGGATTATTATCCTGCAGGATGTGGAGGTCTTTGTGATATATGTGTACACAACAGTGGGCAAAGCTGCAAGTCGATCTGATTGTTTTCCTAATAAATCCCTGAAGATATCAAATGGGTGAAGGAGTGGGTCCTTCTTGGAGAAAAGGTTCTTCTCTATTCTTCAGGGGGCTTTCCCTGAAACCTCTATCTTGACTTTTTTGACCGCTTCCCCATGCCTCACACGGCAGACCCAATACTCACCAAGGCTTCTTTCCAATCAGTTGTCAATACGGGTCGTAGACAAACGGGGTTTTGTGATAGAGGAAACTCCAGTGCTGATGGATGAGGTAGAATAGAATAGAGCAGAATACAGAATACGGAATACGGAATATGGAATGGAATAGAATAGAATAGAGTAGAGTAGCGTAGCGTAGCGTAGAGTAGCGGGGTTTGTGATAGAGGAAACTCCAGTGCTGATGGACGAGGTAGAATAGAATAGAACAGAATACGGAATAGAATAGAGTAGCGTAGCGTAGAGTAGAGTAGAGTAGAGTAGAGTAGAGTAGAGTAGAATATAGGAATGTAGAATAGAGTAGAGTAGAGTAGAATATAGGAATGTAGAGTAGAGTAGAGTAGAGTAGAATATAGGAATGTAGAGTAGAGTAGAATATAGGAATGTAGAGTAGAGTAGAGTAGAATATAGGAATGTAGAGTAGAGTAGAATATAGGAATGTAGAGTAGAGTAGAGTAGAATATAGGAATGTAGAGTAGAGTAGAGTAGAGTAGAGTAGAATATAGGAATGTAGAGTAGAGTAGAGTAGAGTAGAATATAGAGACTGAGCAGAGGATGTTTGCAAAGCATCTTGCTGCCACAATCCTCGAATATCTATGGTGGGCTATTCAAGGCCTTTCCCAGAGACATCCATCATCCCACCTTTCTGATGGGACCATTGGGGAACCAAGGACTCTGTGTGTCTTAAGGGCCGCCACGACCACAACTGGCTCCTACTCATTAATTTTGCCAATCGCATTTTTAATTGGAATCACTTCCATTGTTTGTAAGCTTTTGGGAGGATTATTATGCTGAAAGATGTGGAAGACCTATTCTTGAGGAATCCCCAAAGCTGTCAAATTGGCGGAGAAGGTGGTCCTCCTTGGAAAAAAGGTCTCCTGCATTCTTCAGGGTGCTTCCCTAAAACTGCTATTGCTGGACTTTTTTGGGGGGGACATCATCCCCTACGCACCCCACAATGGAGATCCAATCTCACCATGGCTTCTTTCCCATCAGCCGCAGATAGAGGTCACCGAGAAAAGCAGGGATGGTGTGACAGACAAAGGTCCAGTACTGATGGAGCAAGTAGCTCGAGGTCATCCTGGCATTTGGGATCCTGAAGGGTTTCTCCAGTGGGTTTTTTTCATAGATATTTATCACATTAATTTCTGCAGAATGGGAGAAAACAGATACTGCACCCAACACGACCCTTATCGGAAAGGTCAACTTAAGAAGGCAAAGTGCTATCTGAACCCAGAAAACCAGACGTGGTTTCCGGTCGCATGATTTAGATGAGCTGAAGAAAGGGGAAGAATGTGGCTCTTCCCCCAACCTCTGGTTCTGTTTATTATTATTATTATTATTATTATTATTATTATTATTATTATTATTATGTTACAATTAGCGTTTTGCCTCCCTGACTTTATTTGGTCAATGTCTAAGGCAGTGTTGGCGAACCTATGGCCCGCGTGCCAGAGGCAGCACTCAGAACCCTCTCTGTTGGCATGCGTGCCACCGCCGCCACCAGCAGATCCATTAGGCCGCCACCACCACCCAGAGCAGGAGCCCCGCCCAGCACAAAGGAGGCGAAGCGGCCAACTAGCAAGCTCGAGTAGAGGTGGTAGAGCTTAGGTCACCAACCATTATCGATTGGTGGACTGGAAGATAAGGGAGGGGGAAGCATTTTACATGCGTGCATGCGTGCACGGGGCCGCAAGCACGCACGCACTGCAAATGGGGTGGGTCTAGGGCCTGCGTGATACTCACTAGCCCTGCCCCGTTCTTGCATGATGCAGTGCCTTGTATCTGCACCCCGTGGTGCGGCGGCGGCCATTTTTGCACCTTGCAGCACAGTGGCCCATTTTTGCACCCCCAGTTTTTGCGTGCCAGAGGCGGCACTCAGAGGCACTCACCCTGCTCCCCCCTGAGGGCACCACAATGCTGATGTGGCCCTGGCACTTTATGATAAATAAGTGGGGTTTGGGTTGCGGTTTGGGCACTCATTCTCTAAAAGGTTCGCCATCACTGGTCTAAGGCCACTGCTTACCTATTAGCAACAAGGTGACCTTAGAGATTCACAAATAAAACCTTAAAATAAATAGCTGTGCTACTGTCAGCTGCGCAAGCCTTGCGAGATATTCCACACGAGAAGCACAGACAGTAGTTGTAACTTCATTGTAAGGTGGTGTTAATGAAATCTTGTGAAGAATCCCATGCGACAGACAATCCCTTATCCACACGGAGACTGTCGGCCCTTGAAATCTCAATGGCGAGGCAAGCCCTTAAGGATAACTTCCATTCAAAAAGTCTGGTGGAATTTTCTGAATCCTTAAAAAAAAAAAATACTCACCCAATTCTCCCCAAGAAAATGGATTGAGGCTTCCAGAGGTACAGTTGTAGATCATTGGCGATTTGGGCCTGAAAAGAATAGAAATAAAAAAACTCAAAGAATTCACAAAATATATTCATACTATGTTTATTATATAGGT
>NW_015388877.1:53897-64538 GCF_001527695.2 Protobothrops mucrosquamatus
AAGAAGAAGAAGAAGAAGAAGAAGAAGAAGAAGAAGAAGAAGAAGAAGAAGAAGAAGAAGAAGAAGAAGAAGAAGAAGAAGAAGAAGAAGAAGAAGAAGAAGAAGAAGAAGAAGAAGAAGAAGAAGAAGAAGAAGAAGAAGAAGAAGAAGAAGAAGAAGAAGAAGAAGAAGAAAGAAGAAAAAAAATAGCTTCTCATCCAAAAAGCTTCATCAGTCGGGACTGAATGGGGGGGAGGAGAATGGAAGGATTGTATTTCTTTGCAGTCATCTGGTCATTAGTACTCTCTCTGAGAGCTGTTGAGGTCCTACCTGTGAACTGCAGTGTGCCAGCCAGCAGTGATGATTAAGTTGATAGCTAAGTCTACTGGGATAATATCAGCTGTTGCCGCCAGATTGCATTTTACAGACCGTAAAATCCCTTTTGCAGCCTAGAAATAAAGCAATTAATTAACCTATATCACTTGACTCCCTTATTTAGCATAGAATTTATGTAGTCCAGAACAACTAGATACAAGGACAATTATCTATTTCCTAATCCACTTACGACTATAACTTTGTTGCTTGTATCTTACGATTTATATTATCTTATTTAGTATCCTAGAATGATTTATGTTGATGGATTATTTGAATATTCTAGGACAGTGATGGCAAACCGTTTAGAGACCCAGTGCCCAAACTGCAACCCAAAGCCCACTTATTTATCACCGGGTACCAGGTGGGCGTGGCCCCTGGGTAGGCAGGGCTGTGGTGGTCATGGCAGATTGGGTGGGTGTGGTCAAGGTGGGCATGGCCACCTCAATGTTTCTCATGGGGAGGGATGCCTGTGGGGGGTCGGGAGGGTTGGGGGACATCCAGGGGGTCTCTGGCAGGTGGGGCGGTAGGCAGGAGGCTCGTCCTGCGGGGTGAGGTGAGGCAGGGCGAGGGTGCCATTGCCATGGGGCAAGACAAGGATCGGGGTGGCTGCTGCCTGACACCATTGGCCCCCGCACACAGGGGCCAGCGAACACATGGGGGCCGAAGTGTCCGTCAGCAGCCACAGCCTGCTGGCCCCTCAACTGGTGCACTCTGGGGCTCCACAGCCCGTCGCCAGCAATTCAAAGAAGCCGCCTCTGAGCTGGATGGATGGCCAACAGTTGAGGAGGTAATGCAATGGGTCGTGCCCAGAAAAGGAGAGCATGCAAGGCCAGGAGGGATGGGGTGGGGAAGAGGGAAACCTGCTGTGCCGGGATGCATCCGGCCACGTGGGACCTCGGCGAGTTAGCAGGCGGCTGGTTGAAGAGGGACAGTTGCCATCTCCGGGGCATGGTGCATGTGCTCACAGAGAGGGTTCTGAGTGCCGCCTCTGGCACCCGTGCCATAGATTCGCCACCACTGTTCTATGACTATCACTAAGTGTTGTATCTTGTGGTTTATGATGAAGGTATTTTTACGATGACTATGATCATGATTTATCACCTATAGCTTTATGTACACGGAGAGCTTCTGCACCGGAGACAAATTCCTTGTATGTCCAATCACACTGGGCCAATAAAGAATTCTATATTCTATATAGTCCAAGATTTGAATTCTGTAACAGCTGAAGGGGATAAGATAAGTTCTCCTGAACTGAATTGGGAAGAAAACCTCTGCCCACCCCAGAATCTGGCCTTCCACTGCTGTGATGTGAGCATTGTGGTGCCTTCCTGTCACAATTGTCAGGAAAGCCGAAAGCTCTTGAACTTGCTCGGAATGTGTCACGCTGCTTCTTGATCAGCCTGGACTTTGCTCTGCCCTGATCTCTTCAGCTGGACTTCACACTTTGTCTTTTCCCCTGAGTCTGAGAAGACCCACGTCCTATTTTCATCTTTACCTACCGCAACCAGGAGGCCACTTACGCCGTTGAAGTTGTCAACCCAGCCCTGAGAAACAAAACATAGGAGAACAATTGTTGTGAAGCATGAGGCATGTGTTACGTTAAGATTATGCACAGCTTATTTTTGGCTGGCTAACGGGGTCAGACATCCTCAAGGCTGAAAATTGAGTCTCTCATGCAGAATTTTGCTGTTCAGAGATTGATTGAGCAAATAGCACTAGGACTTACATTTATCTACCACTTCACAGTGCTTTACAGCTCTCTCTAAGCGGTTTACAGAGTCAGCCTATTGCCCCCCAACAATCTGGGTCCTCATTTTACCGACCTCGGAAGGATGGAAGGCTGAGTCAACCGTGAACCTGTCAGGATCAAACTGCCGGCAGCCAGGAGTCAGCACAATTAGCCTGCAGACTCAAAAACAGCAACTTTGAGAGGGACCTTGGAGTCCTAGTGGACGATCACTTGACCATGAGCCAGCAATGTGCAGCAGCAGGCAAAAAAAGCTAATGCAACCCTGGGTTGCATAAACAGAGGCATTGAATCAAGATCACGTGAAGTATTATTACCGCTTTATAAAACCCTAGTGAGACCACACCTGGAATACTGCAGCCAATTTTGGTCACCATATCACAAAAATGATGTTGAGAGCTTGGAAAAAATTCAGAGAAGAGCAACTAAGATGATCCAAGGCCTGGAGATCAAAACATATGAAGAACAGCTGCAGGACCTGGGTTTGGCTAGTCTAAAACAAAGAAGAAATAGGGGAGACATGATAGCAGTGTTCCAGTATTTGAGGGGCTGCCACAATGAAGAGGGGGTCATGTTATTCACCAGAGCACCAGAGGGAAGGACGAGAAACAACGGTTGGAAACTAATCAAGGAGAGAAGCAACCTAGAATTAAGGAGAAACTTCCTAACAGTGAGGACAATTAACCAGTGGAACAGCTGGCCTCCAGAAATCGTGGGTGCTCCCTCACTAGATGTTTTTAAGAAGAAACTAGACAGTCACTTGTCTGAGATGGCATAGGTTCTCCTGCTTGAGCAGGGGCTGGACTAAAACACCTGCAAGGTCCATTCCAGCTCTATTCTATTCTATTCTATTCTATTCTATTCTATTCTATTCTACTGCACTCCAGCCACTGTGCCAGCACGGCTCTTATGTTACAAATGTTACAAACAAGATACTAATGCTTTTTAAGAGCTAGCAAACAAGAAAGTATGTAAAACGGTGGTAACACGAAGACATGAACCCTGCCCGAACTTTGAAAACTAATACGGAGGATACCCGTTTTGTTTCTCCTGGAATTTTGATCAAGAGACACAAATCTCAAGCTAGGTGTATCTCCTGTGGAACAGAAAAGAAAAAAAGACAGACCCTTCTTGACCAAAACCTGAATTTCGCAGACATTCGTTCTGTTTGTCCAGAACTCTCCATACAAATTGTACGGAGAGACTGTTGATAGTCAGACTGGAAGATGGGAGAGTTATTTTCCCCTGCTTTTCTGGGTGAGGCTGCTGGGTCTTACACAAGAATGTGTGGGAAGCCTATTGGTCAAAGGAACTGGTTTCCTAGACCTGAATTGTTATGGCATGTTTGGTTCTTGTTGCATACTAATCAACAAGTATTAATTAATAATCTTTTAGGCTGAGTGGCTGTGAAGCACGTGAAAGGAAAAAGGCCGACATGACTGGGCGTCACTGTGGCTTTAGCCATAAACTGCAAGAAGAAATGGTTTCCTATTACCTTCTCTTCTGCATTTACTATTCACATAATCGGCCACGTTTCTACTTAAAAGAGTCCTTGAGGCACCCAACCCAATACTGTAGATCATTCTGAGAAATCTCGGTGTAGTTTGGGGAGTATAGTTTGAGAGATGCTCAATATGTAGCCCCAGATGTGAGTTTCCATAAAGGGATGTTCTATTGTTGTAATGAATTTGAAGGGCTCGACTCTAAACAAGGGATTTGATCGTGTTTAGACCTGTGCCTCTTTGTGTTGTTTGTCTGTTTTTCAATGTTGTTTATCTGTTTTTCAACATCATTTATCTGTTTTTTTAATTTTCAATGTGTTGTTTGTCTGCTTTTCAACATCGTTTGTCTGTTTTTTTAATGTTTCAGTGTGTTGTTTGTCTGTTTTTCAACGTCGTTTGTCTGTTTTTCAATGTTTCAATGTGTTGTTTGTCTGTTTTTCAACGTTGTTTGTCTGTTTTTCAATGTTTCAATGTGTTTGTCTGTTTTTCAACGTTTGTCTGTTTTTTAATGTTTCAATGTGTTGTTTGTTTTTCAACGTTTATCTGTTTTTTAATGTTTCAATGTGTCGTTTGTTTTTCAACATTTCAATGCGTTTGTCTGTTTTTCAACGTCATTTGTCTGTTTTTCAATGTTTCAATGTGTTTGTCTGTTTTTCAACGTCATTTGTCTGTTTTTCAATGTTTCAATGTGTTTGTCTGTTTTTCAACGTTTGTCTGTTTTTTAATGTTTCAATGTGTCGTTTTTTTTCAACGTTTCAATGTTGTTTGTCTGGTTTTCAATGTTTCAATGTGTTGTTTGTCTGTTTTTCAACATCATTTGTCTGTTTTTTAATGTTTCAATGTGTTGTCTGTCTGTTTTTCAATGTCATTTGTCTGTTTTTCAATGTTTCAATGTGTCCATAAAATTAATTTAACCCTTCAGAGTGAAGTCCACCTGGCTGACATTTTCTTGGATCCGTGTAACCTCATGGCCTCCTGACCATGAGATTCCATGATAGATTCTCATCCATGAACCCAGGTTCAATTCATAATGGCTTCCCTCTTTTCTTCCAAAAGCATGAGAAGGGCATTCTTATTTAGATCCATTAGGGAATGGGTCTAAATCAACCCTTTTACTACATGTTGGATGAGAACCAAGCCCTAGAATAAGAAGCATACTTACTGGGAAGGGCTCCTGCCAGCTAGCTCCCACGATGGAAGGTCTGATGATGGCAACATTTAAGTCTCCTTTCTCCTGCTGGATCAGATGCTCAGTTAGAGCTTTGGAGAAGGTGTAGGTGTTAGGCCAGTCCCCAATCAAATTGGGGGTGATCGCTTCAATGAGGGACTCATCCATCCACCTAACAGATTTTTAAAAAAAATAAAAACAAAAGATATCCATGGAGGAAATTAAACTTGAACCATAGTCCTCATATATTTTCATATGCATGTCCTTGGAAAAGTTAAAGTTTTATGTACATGGCAGGTCTTCCTAAAACATCCTTCCTTCCTTCCTTCCTTCCATCCATACAACTATCCATCCATCCTTTCATCCTTCTGCATGAGTCTCGCCCATCTCATCATTGTTTACCAAGAGGAAAACAGAACATTGGTTCAAAAAAGATTGCAAAATAGATTCTTCCCGCAGTGCATCTACTCTACACAAGCCTTGCACACTCCTGGAATGTGCCACCAATCCTTTCTCTCACTTGGAAGGAAGTTGCATTGGACGAGACAACATGGATCCCTTCCAACATGCTTGCAAATACATCGCAAAGGAGGGAGGGTTGTTTCCATTACTTACGCCATCATGTCCAAAAGCTTCTTTGGCTCCACAGGGACAGGATAGAAGACCTCCTCTATGTGTCTCCGGTTACAGTTTGAGTAGGCCGTGGAAACATGGATGAGGGCTTCAAGGTTCTTCATCTGGTGGGCCAGCCTGAGGAGCTGCTGGGTGCCCAAGACGTTCAGGAGAAGGGCATCTCTGCTCGAGGAAGCACAAAAAGCTAGGATGAGGTCCAGCTGGTGTGGGAGCAGGTCCAAACCAATCCTTTTGGGTCTCCCAAGAGCTACCTCAGGACCTTCAGGACATCTTGATGGAAAGATGTCTCATGTAGGGTGGAGAAGACCACAGGTTGTAGTCTACATCACCTTATGAGAGGTCTCTGCTAGTAGAATCAGAAATGACCATCACTTGGTTGAATTTACAAATTAGTTGACAAGTAGAACTGGAAATGACCATCACTTGGTTGAATTTACAAATTAGTTGACAAATAAACATCACAGCATCGCCAACAGTGGAGACCAAACTCCACCCAGTTCCTGGTCCATTTGCTTTTTGACAATGGGAGAATCAGAGCTTCTCTCCTTGTTCCTAAAGAACATATCTTTTATTTCTATTTATTTGGAGGCTGCCTATGGGCAAAACTGGAATTAAAGCCCTTTGAACTTCCAGCATTGTGTCCATTCATTTAAGTAGGTTCAAAGAACTGAAGAATAAAATATCGGCAATGTCCTTTTTTTCATGTTCTCTAAAGGGTATCAGATCAAATCCGTTTTCAGATGAAACGTTGCTCTATATTTTTTTTCTTTAAAAAACAAAAATGTCTTGGGAAAGAATCTGAGGGTTGACGCAAAGCAGCAATAGGCAAACAGTGGCCAGCAAATTCCACGTTGTAATAGTACTAATTTCCCAAGAAACCAGCTGTCTCATTTTTGGCAGAATATTTTTTTTAAAAAAAATAAAATCAAAGAATTTGGTTGGAAAGAAAGTGGGAATTTTTCCATTCCCAGGTTCCAAACCTTATCCAGATGCCTGGAACAGTTTCAAATCAGATTTTGCCAAAACCAGGCCACCCTGTTGCCAAATTTTGCCAACATAATATCAGAGAACTTCAATGCTAAGCTTTAAAAGGATGGAAATGGATTTGGTTTGCCTCCCAAGTGCTCCTGCTCCACTTCCCATTACTTAGATGGGAAATAGCGTCTTTCCTTAAAACCCCCACGAAACCAATAAGCCCAAAAAATATTTTTAGGGGACAGTCCCTATCATTTCAGAAAACACACTTAAGTAACCTAGTACTTTCTTTTTTAATGATATGAGAAATATAAAAATGTTGGGATGATTTATACAAGGGAAATGTTTTAGATACTCAAATGTAATGGATTTTGAGAGATTTCAATTAATAAGAATGTTCTGAATAGCTCTAAAAGATTAGCTGTGGATTTATTAGATGGAATACTTAAAGATTAAATATTGGTTTGAATAGGGTTAAAAAGAATAGAAAAAAATTGGATATAGATGTATTTTAGCTTAATAGGGACATGTTTTTCAAGTAGTATATTATTTACTTCTTTTTTTCTTCTTTTTCTTTTTTTTTGTTTTAAGATATGAGAAATGTAAAATGGTTGGGATGGTTTGTATGAGGAAAAAGACTTAAATACTTAAGCGTAATTAACTCTAAGAAAATCTTAACAGATAAAAATGTTTTCGAACATTGTGGGGAAAATAAATTTAAATAAGAACTTTAAAAACAGGATATATGATAAGGTGATTAAGATGATTACTCAGAAAAGAAACTTCACATTGATGTGGTTGTTACTTATAGAAATACTAGAAAAATGTTTATATTCAATTGTTCATCTATTAAAATAGTAGAAGGGCCCTTTGCAACTTTGTTGTTCTATTCTATTCTGCTCTGCTCTACTCTACTCTACTCTGCTCTACTCTACTCTACTCTACTCTACTCTACTCTATTCTATTCTATTCTATTCTATTCTTCATTCCATTATTCTATTCTATTCTACTCTACTCTACTCTACTCTACTCTACTCTACTCTACTCTACTCTACTCTACTCTACTCTACTCTATTCTATTCTCGATTGGGGCTGGATGGCAAGAAACCCAAGGAGAGAGCATGGAGAACTTACTTCAGGGGCTCATCAAATCGAACCGTTGCAGCACAATGGAAGATCACGTTGACCTCAGAAATCAGCTCCTCCAGGTCTTCAGAAGAGATGGCCAGATTTGGCTTGGTGAACTCAGCACTGATGGGCTTAACCTTCTCATGGAAACGGGGCCATTCTTCACGGACTCTGTCAAACACCTGGAGTTCAAGAGACAATATTCACTTTGAAAAGAAGAAGAAAAAATGATCCAGGTTCCTAAGCTGATAGAGCCAAAATGACTGTTGGGCAGACTTTTCAAAAAATTAAAAATTCCATTCCATTCCATTCCACTATTCTATTCTATTCTATTCTATTCTATTCTATTCTANTCTATTCTATTCTACTCTACTCTATTCTATTCTATTCTATTCTACTCCACTCTACTCCACTCCATTCCATTCTATTCTATTCTATTCTATTCTATTCCATAATATTCTATTCTATTCTATTCTATTCTATTCTATTCTATTCTATTCTATTCTATTCTATTCTATTCTATTCCATTCCATTCCATTCCATTCCATTCCATTCCTATTCTGTTTCATTCCCATTCTTTATTCTATTCTATTCTATTCTATTCTATTCTATTCCATTCCATTCCATTTTATTCCATTCCATTCCATTCCTATTCTGTTTCATTCCCATTCTTTATTCTATTCTATTCTTATTCTATTCTATTCTATTCTATTCTATTCTATTCTATTCTATTCTACTCTACTCTATTCTATTCTATTCTATTCTACTCCACTCTACTCCACTCCATTCCATTCCATTCCATTCCATTCCATTCCATTCCATTCCATTCTATTCTATTCTATTCTATTCTATTCTATTCCATAATATTCTATTCTATTCTATTCCATTCCATTCCATTCCATTCCTATTCTGTTTCATTCCCATTCTTTATTCTATTCTATTCTATTCTATTCTATTCTATTTTATTCTATTCTATTCCATTCCATTCCATTTTATTCCATTCCATTCCATTCCTATTCTGTTTCATTCCCATTCTTTATTCTATTCTATTCTTATTCTATTCTATTCTATTCTATTCTATTCTATTCTATTCTATTCTATTCTATTCTATTCTATTCCATTCCATTCCATTCCATTCCTATTCTGTTTCATTCCCATTCTTTATTCTATTCTATTCTATTCTATTCTATTCTATTCTATTCTATTCTATTCTATTCTATTCTATTCTTATTAATGTTGTAATTAGTTAGGTGCTTTTTATTTTCTTTGTGACTGTGGACTTGATTAAGGTGGCCTAGAAATGTGTGTAAGTAATAAAATGCACAAATCTCATATTTGTCTCTCTGGGATTAAGACCACATATGCTTCCTCACCACAGCAGCGAACCTATGGCACAACTCTACCAGCTGCTCCTAGTTTCTCTCCACCTTTGTGTTCCCTACCTTGCATTTCAGCAGATGCTCCACTCGAGTCTGCATGGAACGTCCACCTTTCGGTCTCACACACACGTAGATGGTTTTCACATCGTGGCAGGAACGGAGAAGCTTCTCGACCAGGACTTTGCCCATAAATCCCGTGGCTCCTGTAACGAGGACCGACTTCCCACTGTAGTAAGCGCCAACCAAAGACGTGGTGTCCTTCATTTCCAAGCTCTTGGTGGCAGGATCTGGCAGGAAGGCACATCAAAGCACACAGTTCAGTCTTCAAAGCTTATGGGACAACCTTTGAAACGGTCCTACGGTCTGTAGCCCGTCGGTAGTCCGCTAAATCGTGTCTCTTCTGACTGCAAAAGTAAGGGCTGGCCCTTTGAGGCATAACTTGTGTTTATCAAAGATGCTTAACCCTTTTGAACATGCCCACCTGTTTAAGCAGAGAGTCCTACCAAGAAGTAGTCCATCCTTCTTGTGTGAATGTAAGAGTCGGAAAATTGAAACCTTCACGTTCCCAGAAGTACTTGCCTATATGTAATATATGGACACCATCATAAATTAATACATAGCCGTGTTCCAGTATTTGGGGGGCTGCCACAAGGCAGAAGGGGGCTAGATTGCTCACCAAAGCACCAGATGGAAGGACGAGAAGCAACGGATAGAAACTAAGCAAGGAGAGAAGCACCCTGGAATTAAGGAGAAACTTCCTGATGGTGAGGACAGTCAACCAGTGGAACATCTTGCCTCCAGAAGTTGTGGATGCTCCATCACTGGAGGCTTTTAAGAAGAGACTGGACAGTCACTTGTCTGAAACAGTATAAGTTCTCCTGCTTGAGCAGGGGGCTGGACTAGAAGACCTCCAAGGACCCTTCCATCTCTATTCTATTTTAATATATCTCGGAGATCAAAGTTACTTTAATCTCATACCAGTATTATAGATAGATTAGAAGCAAACCAAACCTAGGTATAAATTTAGATCAACTTGGTGCTCTCCCAATGCCTGGCTTGATCAAGATAGACTTCCACATCAACATTGGGTTTCTACAGATTGAGGTAGCCCTAGGGTTAGCTCTAACCAGTGGTGGGATTCAGTTGGTTCACACCACTTTGGCAGAACCGGTAGCTAATTCTTTGTTGCCCAGGCACAGAATGGATTTCTGGAAGCGGCATCCACACAGAGAACCAGCTGTTCCCATATCTGAATCCCAGCATTGGCTCTAATCTTAACCGTAACCCCACCATTCAACTGTGAGTTACAAATATTCTCTTTAAGCCCTCTTCATTTAACAGATTCCATATTTCTCATTGTACGTTGCCACTACGCATTCATCAAATAATGGCCAGAACGTTTCATCAAGTGATACTCCACTGAGCTAAGGCTGCCCCAATTACTAACTTGAAACTACAGCTCAGCATGCTTTCAGTGGTGGACTTCCTAAATACTTTATACTTGTTAAATGGCCCGTGTGTATGTATGTATGTATGTATGTATGTATATACCCTGCGTAATTCCATATTAAAACAGTGAAAAACACACGAGCACCAGGGAATGTGGTAAAAAATTTGGTTTAATGTTAAAATTACTAAAACTACTAATAAAACCAATTAAAACGCCTAGCTTTCGTCAGCTATCTGCTGACGTCCTCAGGGCTCAAAATGTCAGTCCATGGGAGTTGCTTTTATAACTTGACTAGCGTGTGCGCA
>NW_015388877.1:68194-69247 GCF_001527695.2 Protobothrops mucrosquamatus
TCTCTCTCTCTCTCTCTCTCTCTCTCTCTCTCTCTCTCTCTCTCTCTCTCTCATATCAGAAACCACAGGGGTAAAATCATTGACTAAATAGTGCTGGATGAGGGGCCCCTTGGATTGGACAGCACTCAACATGCCCTTGAGGAAGAGCTGAGGGTCTTTTGGAGAGCAAGTGGTATTTATGATCACGCTAGATTAAAGCCTGTGGGATGTCTAGTTGCTGCCCACTGAAGCAACTCTGGGCAGCTCACAAAAATAAAACCCATAAGTAAAACAATAATAAAGCAATGCAAAATAACAGAAGAGTTGGAAGGGACCTTGGAAGTCTTCTAGTCCAACACCCTGCTCAAGCAGGAGACCCTATACCAGGGGTAGGCAACCTTGGCTCTTTTATGACTTGTGGACTTCAACTCCCAGAATTCCTCAGCCAGCAAAGCTGGCTCAGGAATTCTGGGAGTTGAGGTTCACGAGTCATGAGGGGGCCATAGTTCCCTCATGCTGGCTCAGGAATTCTGGGAGTTGAAGTCCACAAGTCATAAAGCAACCTAGGCCTAGAGCAGGGGTAGGCAAATTTGGCTCTTTTATGACTGGTGGACTTCAACTCCCAGAATTCCTGAGCCAGCCATGCTGAGGGGAAAGAGAGAGGTTTCTAAGCTGGAATTCTGGGAACTGAGGTCCATGAGTCATAAAAGAGCCAAGGTTGCCTACTCCTGCCCTATACCATTCTGGACAAGTGGCTGTCCAGTCTCTTCTTAAAAACCTCCAGTGTTGGAGCATTCACAGCTTCTGAAGGCAAGCCTTTCAACTGGTTGGTTGCTCTTCCTGTCAGTACATTTCTCCTTAGTTGGGTAGGTCTAGTCTAGAGAAAAGAAGGACGAGGGATGACATGATAACAGTGTTCCAATATTTGAGGGGCTGCCACAAAGAAGAGGAGGGGGTCAACCTGGTTTCCAAAGCACTGAAAGGCAGGACAAGAAGCAACGGATGGAAATTAACCAAGGAGAGACGCAACCTGTAACTAAGGAGAAAGTTCTGACACATTACACAGCGCTGGGG
>NW_015388877.1:72624-103357 GCF_001527695.2 Protobothrops mucrosquamatus
CCTTCCTCTTCCCATTTCCTCCCTCCCTCCCTTCCTCTTCCCATTCCCTCCCTCCCTTCCTTCCTCTTCCCATTTCCTTCCTTCCTTGGGAATGGCAAACACGAAGATAAGTTTTTTTTTTTAAAAAAAAACCCTATTTTAAATAATCAAACAGAATTGTTAAATTGTCCTGCAGTGTGTTGTCCTGCGGAGAATCGACAATGTCACTCCAATCCCGCAGCTTCTATGGGTCAAACGTGCCCAGAGCTCTCCAGCCAGGCTTCCCTCCGGCTTTTTTGGTTTTTGTCCCCTGAAAAGTTCCGCTTTCTTATCGACCCCAAACTCACTCACCCGTGGAAACATCTCCGAGAAAAACTCTTGACATGGGACGCTCTCCCAGGAAGTCTCCCTCGGCTGGAGTGGGCAGGAACCACCAAGGCCTGTCTGGAGCTTAAATACAGCGCTCTGATTCCTTGACACAGCCCTAATCTGCCCCACCTCTAGTCCTCTTGGTTAAGCTGGTTAGAACTAATGCCATTGTTGCTCCGGAGTGATTGAGGGCTCCGTGAAACTGGAGCAGGCGGGTGGGTGTTGAGCAAGAGATGCTACAAACCTGTACACAAACTCACACCTTCCTTCGGCTTAGCAGAGATAATTCTCCAATTTACAGCAACAAACTCAAAGCAACGGGAAAACAATACAATGCATGACAAATGTTCGTTCTTGATGAAGCAAACAGGATCAAAGAGGCGAGTAATAAGGTAAGATTGGATTGATTGATTGATTAGCCAGCATCAAGGCAGAGGCAACGCTCAGCAATCGCACATGAGAACCTGCCCCTAACCTGATATTTTAGATAGCTAGTAGCAATAGCGACAGCACTTAGACTTCTATAGCAGGGCTTTTCAACCAGTGGTACGGGTACCACCTGTGGTACATTGGCACCTGGCAGGTGGTACGCGACGATTCTAGAAAAGTGGTAGCAGGGGAGGGGAATGAGCTGAACTGGTGGCAGCACCGCACAAGCCTGACAGAGAGACGGCTGGAGCTGCAGGGCTGTCAGGGCTCAGCGGAAGCACCAGGATCAGCGCCAGGCTCCAGCTGGAGCTCGGCGCTGATCCTGGTGCTTCTGCTGAGCCCTGAAGAAGCACCAATCAGCTGGAAAGCAGCACTGATCCTGGTGCTTCTGCTGAGCCCAGAAGCGCTGATCAGCTGGAATGTTGCAGCATCTCCAGGGTCTTGTGATTTACATTCAGATGCTTGGCAACTGATTCATATTTATGACAGTCACAGTGTCCCAGGGTCATGTGAAGTGACCAAAACCTGCTGCAACCACCCAGCAGACGGGGGGAATAAAAACCAACCCCACCCCACCCCCGCTGCCAATCCTCAACAGAAATGCTCACAACAATGAAAACCTCGGACAGGAGGAAGAACGCCATCGGGCACTGTCTTGCTCGGCTGTGCCTTGGGGGGCACTTTTTTCAGTGCCATTGTAACTTCGAACAGTCACTAAGCGAACTGTTGTAAGTTGAGGACTACCTATACTTCATCACTTTTTTCCTTTTTTTTTTTGGTCATCAAGTTTTTGACACTTTGCTAGGCGATTGGTGGTACTCGGATGTTGCCATATCCTAAAAGTGGTACAATGGGTGAAAAGGTTGAAAAGCCCTGTTCTATAGCGCTTCACGGTGCTTTACGGCCCTCTCTAAGCAGTTTGCAGAGTCAGCATCTTGAGGACCCCCAACAATCTGGGTCTTCCTTTGACCGACCTTGGAAGGATGGAAGGCTGAGTCAACCTTGAACCGGTCAGGATCGAACTGCTGGCAGTGGGCAGAGTCAGCCTGCAATGCTGCATTCTGACCATTGCACCGTCAAGGAAGGAAGGAAAGAAGGAAGGAAGGAAGGAAGGAAGGACTAGCAATAGAATTTAGACTTGTATACTGCTTCAGAGTGCTTTACAGCCCTCTCTAAGCAGTTTACAAAGTCAGCATGTTGCCCCCAACAATCTCGGTCCTCATTTTACCAATCTCGGAAGGATGGAAAGCTGAGTCAACCTTGGAGGGAGGGAGAGAGAGGGAGGGAAGGAGGGGTAAGAGGGAGAGGGAGGGGGAGAGAGAGGGAAGGAGGGAGAGAGAGGGAGGGAGAGAGAGAGAAGCTTTTGAGTCAAAGGAAAATGCCTCTCAGTGTGATTTCAACCTCAAACACTTCAATTGTGCAATAAGCATACTATGAAACACCACAAAGACACATCACAAGTTGTGTGTCCTCATTAACTTACCCAAACAAATACTTTGCCAATGGCCTGCTGGCTCTGCTTACAGCATGTTACTTGTCAGATCAGGAGGGATCTGGCCAGTACAGCTCCCTCTAGTTTAATCCTCTAATGACAGCTACTGGCCATTGCTAATGATCAAGGAGAAGCAGAGAATGTCTCCACCTGAGCCCGACGTGACCAAATCTGCAAGCGGGAACCCACGCCAGTGTCTGAAATGTTCGCCTCCACCCAGCTGATCCTTCTCCACGCTGGATCCGATGTCACGTTCAGTTTAAATTGTCCTACTTCAGGCATGAGCTGATGAAACGTTTGCCTAATTCAACCTCTAGGATTGTGTCCCAGATATACTGAGAAAGATAGAACTGCAGACATTCAGAACGGGACGAAACTGTGATTTACGTCCGTTTATATCGCTTGATTGTTAGATTTGTTCACCGTAGGGGTGGCCACAGGGTTAGGGTCCAAAAAGTCAGGAGGGCGGACTTCAAGCTCTGCCCAGGGATGGGGCATTGATGACACGCCCGCGGCTGCCATCTTGGCTATTTATTTTTAATAACCACACCCGTTTCTTTCATTAGATTCCTCTCTTGTTTTTTCATCCCCAAAATGGCAGTGGATACGACGCTGGGCTTGTCGGCTGGAAAGGTTCAAGACCCAACCAACACGTCTTGGGGCGAGTTCCCGTCCTTGCTCCAGCTCCTGCAAATGATAGTAGATAAATAGGTACCACTTTTTGGTGAGAAGGGAACAGTGTTCTGTGGTGCCATGCTGGCCGTACGATGACGGAAACGTCTTCAGACAACACTCAGTGGTCTTGAAATGGAGGTAAGCACCATTCCCTAGAGTTGGTCACAACGAGTGGAGTAAAATCCACAGGGACTCTTACATTTTTTTTTACCTTTTGGTCCAGAAGCTCAGAATGGTATATATTTGGTCACTTTTCCAGTACTGGGCTAAAATAGAAGGACCGGCCCCAAACCATCTAACGACATGAGGACAGTTGAGGTTCGTTTGAACCTGGGTTCTCCCAGCTCCTAGCCCAGCTTCTCTTTCGGTTCACAAAACATCAAGCAGCTCCAATGAGAAGGGTGTTCAACAACGAGGAGGTCCCTATTTCAGACTTTTGAAGGCTGTCAATTAAAAAGGATGTGCCCACGCGTTAAGAAATAACCCCTCTTCTTTTTTTGACTTCTGACTTCTCCTCTTCCATAAAAGTTGGCTTATATTGCTAAGTTCTCTCTTATAGTTTGAGAAAGGAACCAAAGAAAAAGAATCAATTTCCCTCTTTTGGATGGTGGGCTTCCAGTCCAATCCATCCCCACCAAGTCATGACTCCGTAACTGGCCAATATCTTTTGTAACAAGCCAAGATTCTACGCATTCATCCAGTGGGTTATCTCTGACCATCTTAGGATACCCGATGAAATTAGGATTGCAACTAGAAAGTTGGCTTATTAATAAAACATGAGGAAATGCTTACAGGGTTGACATCTGCATGCACTAATTAAAATAGAAAACACCTTACCGCCATCACCACAACAAAAGTAACATCTGAATGATTACAGGATAGCCAGTTTGGTTTAGTGGTTAAAGCACCACACTCTAAACGGGGAGACCATGAGTTCAAGTCCCGCCTTAGCCATGAAAACCAACTGGGTGACTTTGGGCCACTTCCTCTCTCTCTCTCTCTCTCTCTCTCAGCCCTGCCCACCTCACAGGGTTATTGTTGTGGGTTAGGAGGAGGAAGGTGTGTTGGATGTGTTTTCAGCCTTGAGTTATTTGTAAAAATAACAAAGATGAGAAGTAAGTACGTAAGTGAGTAAGTAAGTAAATACATAACTAAGTAAATAAGCAGGTACGTAAGTGGGTAAGTAAGTAAGTAAGTAAGTAAGTAAGTAAACAAGTAAGTAAGTAAATAAGTAGGTAAGTAAGTTAGTAACTAAGTAAATAAGTAGGTAAGTAAGTTAGTAACTAAGTAAATAAGTGAGTAAATAAACAAGTAGGTAAATGAGTAAATAAGTAGGTAAGTAAGTAAGTAAATAAGTAAATAAATAAGTAAATAAGTAAATAAATAAGTAAATAAGTGAGTAAGTAAATAAGGAAGTAATAAATAAGTAAGTAAATAAATAAGTAAACAAGTAAGTAAGTAAATAAGTAGGTAAGTAAGTTAGTAACTAAGTAAATAAGTAGGTAAGTAAGTTAGTAACTAAGTAAATAAGTAGGTAAGTAAGTAAGTAAATAAGTAAATAAATAAGTAAATAAGTAAATAAATAAGTAAATAAGTGAGTAAGTAAATAAGTAAGTAAGTAAATAAGTAAATAAATAAGTAAATAAGTAAATAAATAAGTAAATAAGTGAGTAAGTAAATAAGGAAGTAATAAATAAGTAAGTAAATAAATAAGTAAACAAGTAAGTAAGTAAATAAGTAGGTAAGTAAGTTAGTAACTAAGTAAATAAGTAGGTAAGTAAGTTAGTAACTAAGTAAATAAGTAGGTAAGTAAGTTAGTAACTAAGTAAATAAGTAAGTGAGTAAATAAACATGTAGGTAAGTGAGTAAATAAGTAAGTAAGTAGGTAAGTAAGTAAATAAGTAAATAAATAAGTAAATAAGTGAGTAAGTAAATAAGGAAGTAATAAATAAGTAAGTAAATAAATAAGTAAACAAGTAAGTAAGTAAGTAAGTAAGTAAGCAAATAAGTAAATAAATAAACAATAAGAGATGTGTGTTCATTCAGGAGAAATAAAAGTATGTGTAGAAAAGAACAACGGGGAGAGAGTGAGAGGTGGGGACTATGGAAATCTATTGGTCCTGTGAATGAAGACAACATGAAACCGGTGAGGTACGTGCAACTTGACTGGTCCAAATTAAAATGGAAACATTTGAAATATGGCCTCTGGCATGAGTCCGAAAGCTCGGAAGAGTAAATCTCTCGTCCCTGTGGCCGACCCAAATTCGATCTCGCGTCATTATCCTGGGACACCTATATTTGCCTGCGCTGCAAACAGTCCATTCTGACGGCCGTGTGAATGGGTATAACTTTGCCCATTCAGCTAAAATTTGCAAAGTGCAAGACAAACTAAGGAAGCCTTGCCATGATTAATGACACCCGTTAATGACATTGAAGCTGGCAGGGCATTCCTTCCTCTAAGGAAGGAATGCCAAAATTAAATGCAGATGAGGGCTGCTATGATTTAGTGCATTTGGATAATTGGAATTAAGAAGGAAATAATATGCAGTGCAACAACCTCCCTCTTCCTTTCCGCATCTCCAATTTACGCTTGGCTACACTAATGGTAGAAGCCTTGTGTACAGTAGGTATTGTCCCAGGATTCAAAGCTCAATTTTTAAGCACTCATCCCGGTACTAAAAGAATACCAGCCATTTTTTCAAGACCTGGTATGTTACTTGCCTGCCGTTCCTCAACTCACAAAAGTGCTCATATGGTTCTCAGAACACACACACACACACACACACATACACACAACCCCTCCACCCAAATCTAGTTACAGTAGAAGGAACAAACTTCATTTCAGAGAATTAATTCCTCCAGGCTGCCTCAGTTTAAATCAGGATTTCAAAATGTGTGGCTATCAAAGAGTTAGTGGGAGACTAGTATAGCTATTTCAGGCTCATTTTGCCCTCATTTTGTCCTGAAGGGTGTGACTAGCTGATGAGGGCAAAATGAGCCTGAAATAGCTATACTAGTCTCCCACTAACTGTTTGATAGCCACAAATGTTGAATTTATAGTGTTCACAGTATGTGTGGTCTGCCTGCAAAACATGTTCCTAGATTGGACCGAAGCACAGAACAGACTGATTTATATTTGGTAGACCGGGTACCTCACCCAACAGATAAGATATATGTGTGTGTGTGTGTGTGTGTGTGTATATATACTTCTCTACTCCCCTTTCTCTTCCCCATCTTTCCCGCTATTTACTTTGTGTTTTGATTGCATCGTATCTTATAAACTAATAAAACTTTTTTTTAAAGAATATTTAACAAACTGAGATGTTTCTTAACAACTTCAAAACTTCTACACCTCTGCTATCGGAATTGATCGAGCATCATTAGGTGGTTCCTCCCCAGTCTCTTACGCAACATTTATAAACAGCCAGCAGATCCCCACTCTTCCTTGCACTGATGACGTTGCCTAGCCTGATAACAAGATGTCTGTAAGAAAACAACCAAGTTCAGAGGGCAATTAGAATTTAAAAAAAAAAAAGATGATTAAATTACATTGTTTTGCTTGTAGATTAAATCTGATACCACACAAGCATATTCAACAGTGGTGGGATTCAAATAGGTGAACAACCAGTTGTCACTTCCAGAAGTCCGTTCTGGGCTCGGGCAACAAAAAATTAGCTACTGGTTCTGCCGAAGTGATGTGAACGGGCTGAATCCCACCACAGATAGTCCGTATTGCCCTTTTTCTCATAATGTTAAAAACCTTTACCATCTGTCAAAGGCGATGTAAAAGTTGGTTCCCAGACTATTAGATACACACCAATTGGAAACTTCCCTGTTATCAGCGAAAAGACCCATTTTGTTCCCAATTCATAGGGAAGTTACTAAAAAAGAGAATCAAAAAGTCTGTCTCCTAAGAAACACAGGTATATATAAATTCTAAGTAGGCAGGGGTTCAATTGCTGGAATGTTTATAAACCCACCCACCCCCATCCCATCCATTTCAATAAATCTTGTTAAAGAAAATGGAAAAATGTGTCTAACCCTTTAAACTAAATTATAAATCTAACCTGCTTGGAACAACATTGGCATTTCAATGTCACCAATGTAAGCGACAGAGAGTACGATCTTGCTAAAGCAGCCAGGAAATATTTCTCATGTTTTGGTTTCCAGGGCTTACAAGTCCAGGACTGACTATTCCTAGCCAGCTTGATTCCTGGATAAGTTGGCACAAGGTTGCCACCTTATGGGCGTTATGGAAGTGATAACCTGGAGCTCCTAAACTCCACGTGACTCTGAAACCTCCATCTGTAGAGTCCTAAAAACATCAGAGGAGCTGGCAGTCCTCATTAAAATTAGCGCCTTCTCCAAATGTCTTGTCTGCATCTCACACAGAGAAGCGGAAGCCTCAGAAGGAAAAACGCTCCACTAAGTTCACCAAAGTCCCTTGCTTTCTGACTTGTTTTGTCAGATAATAATAGTAATAGTAGTAATAATAATAATAATAATAATAATCCACATCTGCCTATCCCAGGTCCTTGGTAAGGACTCGATAGGTAGACAAAATGCCAAATCCAGTCTGAACATCTGGCTGATTGTGCGATGATCCATCATCATCATCATCATCATCATCATCATCATCATCATCATCATCATGGATGTGGCAGTGCCTGGAGACAGCAGAATAGAAGGGAAGGAACTGGAGAAGATAACAAAATACAAAGACCTACAAATAGAAATAGAAAGACTGTGGCAAAGGCAAGCAGGGGTAGTACCCATAGTAATAGGTACCTTGGGTGCAATACCAAAACAACTGGAGCACCACTTGAACACCATCATCGGCATTGACAAGTTCGCCATTAGTCAATTGTAAAAAGCGACCTTACTAGGAACTGCTTCCATCCTGCGATGATATCTGTAATACCATCAAACATCCACATCCTATCCCAGGTCCTTGGGAAGGACTCGATAGGTAGACAAAAATGGCAAATCCAGTCTGAACATCTGGCCGACTGTGTGATGATCAATAATAATAATAATAAAGTTGGAAGGAACCTTGGAGGTCATCGAGTCCAACCCCCTGCTCAGGCAGGAAACCCTATACCATTTCAGACAAATGGCTGTCCAGTCTCTTCTTAAAAACTTCCAGTGTTTGCGCATTCATCGCTTCTGGAGGCAGGTTGTTCCACTGGTTGATTGTTCTAACTGTCAGGAAGTTTCTCCTTAGTTCTAGGTTGCTTCTCTCTTTGGTTAGTTTTCATCCGTTGCTTCATCAACAGACACATCGACCTACCACCAGCCTACAAACCCATCAGGATCCAAATCAACCAGAGACAGCACCTACCCTCAACCAACCCATGCAAGTACCCCTCCCACCAGCACTTCACCTCCCATTGACCGTCACTTGATGTAACCTTCCCATCACAAGATCCACCACAAGACTCCCACTAATGTCTCACACCTGACCTATCACAGAACCCACCACAAGACCCTCACTTGACACACCCACACCTGATCCATCACAAGACCCTGTCTGCCCTGATGGGAACCTCACCTGGCATGACCTCCCCATCACAAGACCCACCGACCACATGAAGCCCTTATAAACAGAAGAACACCAACAACTGACACCACCCCCCCAAACGCCGTTGAAGATGTCTCCTAGCCTGGTAACGAAATGTTCAGAAACCCACAAGCTCAGAGAACAAAACCTCTACCCTCATCCTACAGACTCACACCTGACCCATCACAAGACCCTCACTTGACACACCCACACCTGACCCATCACAAGATCCACCACAAAACTCTCGCTGGTGACCCACACTTGACCCATCACAAGACCTCACTTGACACGCTCACACCTGACCCATCATAAGACGCTGCCCTGATGGAACCCTCACTTGGCATGACCTCCCCATCACAAGACCCACCAACCACATGAAGCCCTTATAAACAGAAGAACACCAACAACTGACACCCCCCCTAAATGCCGCTGAAGTTGTCACCTTAGCCTGGTAACGAAATGTTTGGAAACCAACCCACAAGCTCGGAGAACAAAATCTCTACCCTCATCCTACAGACTCACACCTGACCCATCACAAGACCCTCACTTGACACACCCACACCTGAACCATCACAAGACCCATCAAAAGACCCTCACTTGACCCACCCACACCTGACCCATCACAAGACCCACCACAAGACCCACCACAAGACCCTCACTTCACCACCCACACCTGACCCATCACAATATCCACCACAAGACTCTCACTGGTGACCCACACTTGACCCATCACAAGACCCTCACTTGACACACCCACAGCTGACCCATCATGAGACCCTCACTTGACACACCCACACTTGACACACCACGAGACCCTGCCCTGATGGGACCCTCACCTGACATGATCTCCCCATCACAAGACCCATCACAAGCCTCTCTCTGATGACTCATCACAAGACCCTCACTTGACACACCCACACCTGAAGCCCTTATCAACAGAAGAACACTGACACTGACACACACACCCTAAACTCCACTGAAGATGTTACCCAGCCTGGTAAACGAAACATTTTGAAACCAACCTACCAGCTCTCAGAACGAACCTTCACCCTCAAGACTCTTGGGTCAAGATGGAAGAGCTAATATTGGCTTTCCAAAACAGGGAAGGGGAAAACTTGCAATTTATTCTTGCCACTTCAAATCCACCTCATCACAAGTATGTGTTTATCCATGCCCATCAGCCCTCGGGGCGATGTACAACTCAGAATGTAAAACACAATTATAAACTTGCAAGGCACTCCAAACAAGAAGCACACCCAGAATTATTAGCTCTTTATTGTAAAGTTATGTTAATAGAATCTTGCAAGCTTGAAAGTTCACCTCTCCCCACCCCCTCCTGTCACAGCCTAGGGTGGGCCCCTTCTGAGATGTTTGTCTTGCCCCCGTTCCTTTTGTAGACTCAGCTCTGATCAGTGCCTAGTCTGTGGCTCTTCAGCTTTTCTCCCAAGGCCATTCCCACATATCATTACACAAGGCAGCTTTCGTGAATTGGTCCAACCTTTTCTCTTTTTTTTAAGCCAGTGAAGTTGGGAGACAGTCCCACAAACAATGATAAAGACCTCATGAACAGAAGGAATCATCAGTTCAGGATAAACACCAACACCAACACCCAAGGGCTTCAGGGCCCATCTCTTCTCCTTCGAAGACCCAACTCAACCTCAACTGGTGGTGGAGGGCATGGAGCTCAGATTTGAAGTACTGTGACAAGTGGGCGGTCTCCTAGGTTTGTTGGTTTCCAAAAGAAAAAGGGTTTCATTAATGAATCGCTGTAATATTATAGCTTAGATCGTGTACCAGACCAGTACAGGGCTTTTTACTTTTTGACCATAGCTAGGGAGTGACCCTGACATTTTGAGAACATGTATTTTCTTAACAGGGATGTTATTATTTACTATTAATGTCAGTACTATTTTTATTTTTTTATTTTTTTCTTAATCTATTGTAAAAAAGTGATGTCTATTGCTGGTCTATGACCGTAATAAAGTTGTTGTTGTTGCTGTTGCTGTTGTTGTTGTTGTTGTTGTTGTTGTTATTATTATTATTATTATTATTATTATTATTATTATTATTATTATTATTATTATTATTATTAACATTACCTTGCACTGAAGAATCATCTAGCTGGAGCATCCATTGAATTGTTCAAACCTTCTTAAACCCTGAGCATGTTCCTGTTGGCTCATAAAAGAAGTAGCAAACTCATTGGCTCCCAACAGCCAGATCCCGTCTCCATAAGCCACGCTACAACCGATAACCCATGTTTCTTGTGGGTTAAAAGGTGACAAAGAGCAGACCGAGCAATATCAAGTAAAATTAAGGCAAAGGCAGGTGAATTTAACAGAATAATAGGCAGGCTGTAACAGATAAGGTCAACCATGAGGTCTAGGAATCCCTGGCTTGACACGCCTGGGAAAAAAAGGTGGATATTTTTGTACCCAGAGAACCTCAACCAAAATGCAAGATGACTAGAAGAGCCCTTTCAAAGCAGAACTGCAAAACTCACTTTTAGAGACCACTTCCAAACTCCTTCTCGCCTCTCCTCTCCTCTCCTCTCTTCTCTTCTTCTCCAGCCTAACCTAGAGAAGGAACTTGGAAGAGGCAGGGATCCTTATGAATAAAACTCATTAACCTCAGAAACCATGCAGAATTTTAAAACAGCTTACCTCAAAGGGCTCTCAAAGCTGGTTGATAGGTTGGCTGAGGCGTTCCTCTCTACCGTCAGCACTTTTTTTTCTTTTCAAAATTGCCTTTACCATTTTAAATTCGCATGAAAAGTAATTGCTTGTTAAGTATTATTTAACTACATCGAATATTCAGGCACGAAGGAGGCACTACCTAGTTCAACTTGGCAGATCTACAGAAGGGAAGTAAAATAGGAAACTACTAGAAATTGTGGCAACATAAACTAAATGGTGGAGATTTCAACTTTGTTGTAACTCTCTCCCAACTCCAGTGGGCTTTGCGTGGTAGAGTTTTCAACTTTGTTGTAACCCTCTCCCAACTCCAGTTGGCTCTGCATGGTATTCAAATTTGTTGTAACTCTCTCCCAACTCCAGTGGGCTCTACATTGTAGAGTTTTCAACTTTGTTCTAACCCTCTCTCAACTCCAATGGGCTCTGGGTGGTAGAGTTTTCAACTTTGTTGTAACCCTCTCTCAACTCCAGTGGGCTCTGCATGGTAGTTTTCAACTTTGTTGTAACCCTCTCTCAACTCCACTGGGCTCTGCATGGTAGAGTTTTCAACTTTGTTCTAACCCTCTCTCAACTCCAATGGGCTCTGGGTGGTAGAGTTTTCAACTTTGTTGTAACCCTCTTTCAACTCCAGTGGGCTCTCCGTGGTAGAGTTTTCAACTTTGTTGTAACCCTCTCTCAACTCCAGTGGGCTCTGCATGGTAGAGTTTTCAACTTTGTTGTAACCCTCTCCTCACTCCAGTGGTGGAAATTTCAACTTTGTTGTAACCCTCTCCCAACTCCAGTTGGCTCTGCATGGTTTTCAACTTTGTTGTAACTCTCTCCCAACTCCAGTGGGCTCGACATTGTAGAGTTTTCAACTTTGTTCTAACCCTCTCTCAACTCCAGTGGGCTCTGCGTGGTAGAGTTTTCAACTTTGTTGTAACCCTCTCCTCACTCCAGTGGTGGAAATTTCAACTTTGTTGTAACCCTCTCCCGACTCTAGTGGGCTTTGCATGGTAGACACAATAAAAATGAAACATAAAAGACAAAGAGAGTCCAGCCTAAATCCGGTAGTCAAAAGACTAGGTGGCAACATTCCATTTTCATGTGGTTTTTCCAAGAAAACTACATAAACTCATTAGCTGCTAGGTGTGACTCAAAAGAAGCTTCGCAAGCCAGTGAGATAGTTTGTTTCTAGCCATCTTGAAAAGCCCAATGGAGGTAGCTTTGGGTTGGCAGACAATTAGGAAAGATCTGGCTAGATTGGGAAGTCAAAACAACATCCCAAAACAAAATCAAAGTCAAACCATCTCACACCACCCCGACGCTTCCATGGACCCACAAGTGTCTCCCGATTTTAATTTGCCCTTGACGTCAATCCATTCATTTAGGGACCATTCAAATGGCACTGGAGAAAGTTGACTTAGGAGCAGTCTTCACACTTATGACCTTGCAGCATCGCTACGGGCACATGATCAAAAGTTGAGTGCTTGGCATGTATTTCTGAAAGTTGCAGCATCCCGAGATCACACAATCGCCATTTGTGACCTACTCAGCTGCTTTCCGACAAACAAAGTCAACGGGGGAAGCCAAACTCATTTAACAACTCGATTCATTTAGCCACTGCAGTGATTCACTTAACAACCTTGGCGAAAAAAAAGGTCATAAAATCAGGCACAAGTCATCCAACAATCACTAACAATTTGCTCAGGAATGCAAATCCTGGCCATCCATTATGGTGCTAGGGATGTTCAAAGGGAGAGGATCAAAAAAAGTCAGGATGGCAACCGCAACCACAATGAAATTAAAAACCGTGCCCCTTTGGCTGTGCATTGTGACACACCCCAAAAATGGACAGAGTTTCAAACATACTGCAGGTTATGGCAAAAAAAAAAAAAGCATGAAAAAAGCGTTTTTGCCATGACTTGCAGATGATCAGGGGACTGGAGGCTAAAGCATATAAGGAACGGTTGCTGGAATTGGGTATGTCTAGTTTAACGAAGAGAAAGACGAGGGGGGACATGATAGCTGTGTTCCAGTATCTCAGGGGCTGCCACAAAGAAGAGGGAGTCAAGCTATTCTCCAAAGCGCCTGAAGGCAGGAGAAGAAGCAACGGGTGGAAACTAACAAAGGAGAGAAGCAACCTGGAACTAAGGAGAAACTTCCTGACAGTGAGAACAATTAACCAGTGGAACAACCTGCCTCCAGAAGCGGTGAATGCTCCAACACTGGAAGTTTTTAAGAAGAGACTGGACAGCCATTTGTCTGAAATGGTCTAGGGTTTCCTGCCTGAGCAGGGGGTTGGACTAGATGACCTCCAAGATCCCTTCCAACTTTATCATTATTATTATTATTACCTCTACAAAAGTTAAGCCTGCAGCAAGCTATTGGTGCAAAGTCAGAATTTTCCAATTGCGATGCCTCATTCCGCCATGATATAGTCAAAATAACCCAACAATACTTTCTGTGTGTGTGTGTGAGAGAGAGAGACAGACAGAGAAGAGAGAGAGAAGAGAGAGAGAAAAGAGAGAGAGAGAAAAAAGAGAGAAAAGAGAGACAGAGACAGAGAAGAGAGAGAGAAGAGAGAGAGAAAAGAGAGACAGAGAAGAGAAAGAGAGAGAAGAGAGAGAGAAAAAAGAGAGAGAGACAGAGAAGAGAGAGAGAGAAGAGAGAAAAGAGAGAGAAGAGAGAGAGAGAGAAAAGAGAGAGAGAAAGAAGAGAGAGAAGAGAGAGAGAAAGAGAGAGAAGAGAGAGGGAGAGAAAGAAGAGAGAGGGAGAAAGAGAGAGAGAGAAGAGAGAGAAAAAAAGAGAAAGAGGAGAGAGAGAGAGTGTGTGTGTGTTGAGGGAAGAATACAAGAACAAATTACAGGTAGCCCTCAACTTAAAACTACAATTGAGCCTAAAATTTCTGTTGCTAAGTGAGACAGTCGTTAAGTGAGCCTTGCTCCATTTCCCGACCTTTCTTCCCACAGTTGTTAAGCGAGTCACTGCTGCTGTTAAATTAGTAACATGATTGCTAAGTGAATGCGTTTTTCTCCGTTGACTTTGCCTGTCGGAACGTCGCAAAAACAGATCACGTGACCCCAGACACTGCAACCGTCGTAAATACCAGTCAGTTGCCAAGCATCTGAATTTTGATCACGTGATGCTGCAACGGTCCTAAGTGTGAAAAGCGGTCATAAGTCACTTTTTCCATTTCCATTGTAACTGTGAACGGCCACTAAACAAATTGTTGCAAGTCAGGGACTACCCATAAAAGAGAAAAAATGTCCACGAAACGCGTGTCTTGCCCCTATGTCTGAAGAAGGAGAGTCTGTACACGGTTTGGTGGATCTGTATCTAACATCATCGTTATGTTTTCGGAGGTCCATTTGGGTGTAAAAAAATATAATCCCTCCTGACTTCTTTCCGTTCTGACATTTTTTTTTTCACCGTCCACCTTACTCTCCTCCTGCAAATCCTAGCTCTCGTCATTTTCTCTCTGACGCGTGTCCGTCAACTCTGGGTTCTAAACCTTGACCGAGAAGATCTTCCACCCCTGCCTTGGTTTCACGCTGGCTGGAGGAATTCTGGGACTTGAAGTCCACGCATCTGAGAATTGCTGAGGCCGAGAGACGTCGGCCGAAGGAAGCGGGGTCTCCAAACCTGACGACTTTAATTAAGACCTGTGGACTTCAACTCCAAGAGTTTCTCAGCCAGCGTAGGACGTTCACAAGTCTTGAGGTTGCTGAGTTGTCTAAAGCAAAGAGAAACAACACAGGATGGAGCCTGATTGGAAAGGCACCTCAGCCCACCTTTGAAGTGGAGTCTTTGTGGAACTGAGATAAGACTCTTTCCACGCGCTTCGAGGGTGGGGGAAGTCTATCATTTTCGACGTCTGGAGAATTTCGCAAGACATTAGCGCAGAACCCGCATATATTTCCGCCCTACGCAAGAGAAAAACATCATGAATGGAATTGCAAGTCAATGAGCAATTCTGGAGCCTTAATAAGAGTCAACTATTCGTTGGCAATCCAGTGACACTTGTCCCACAGTGAGGTATGTTCCAGCTCTACAAACTGGAACTGGATTGAGCAGTTTCAGGGCAGAAGGATCTCCTTGCCTAAGCCCATCATCCAGGGTTCCTTGAAGACTGACAGGAACCAAGAGGTTTCCGTCTTCTGCTCCGCGATGTGTCTCCCAATCCACAATGAAGGCTTTCTTCTCACACTCTTTGTCATCCCTCCATTAGAACAATAGAATAACAGAGTTGGAAGGGACCTTGGAGGTCTTCTAGTCCAACTCCCTGCTCAGGCAGGAAACTCCAAATGGTTGTTCAGTCTCTTCTTTAAAAACCTCCAGTGTTGAAGCACCCATACCTTCTGGAAGCAAGTCCTGAATGTGCTGGCTTTCTGCACATACTTGCCACACCTGGTGCATGGGTGTTTGTACAATGTGTATAGTCTCAGTGACCCAGAACTTTAATTAAAACTGAATAAAGCTGACAACAATTCATCTCCATTC
Source organism: Protobothrops mucrosquamatus (assembly GCF_001527695.2). NCBI lineage: Eukaryota > Metazoa > Chordata > Lepidosauria > Squamata > Viperidae > Protobothrops > Protobothrops mucrosquamatus. The sequence continues at coordinate 88,304 of NW_015388877.1, forward strand.
ATTATTTCACACGTTGTCTCTCGCCCAAGTCATGCTTATACGTTGGTAAGAACTTTGGGGAACCACCCTTAATCTTTCTAGAGTCTTAGGAGATGGTCAGGAGAGCATGGTGGTGTTTTTTTTTAATGCAGCCTTGGTCCCACAGGATGACTAGACTAGGAATGATGGGTGAACTTGCTGAGATGGCCAAATTTTCTTCTTTGAAGAATCTGCTTTCAGCGTAATGAAGTGAAAACACCTTGTGATCAGAGTAAAAGGAGTCATTGTGGATTTTACTTTGTTAGTTGTTGACAACTTTGGGGTGGGTGGGTGCTCATCTCCTTTCAAGGCCATTGAGCCAGTGCTGTCCAAAGACATTTTCAGAGTCATGTGGCCAGCATGACGTCACGGAGTGCTGTTACTTTCCCACCGAAGTGGTACCTATTTATCTACTCGCACTTGCATGCTTTCGAACAGCTCGGTGGGCAGGAGCTGAGGTGAGGAGGGGAACTCACCCTGTCATGTGGCGCTGGGGTCTCGAACCAGGGTTACCGGCTTTCCAGCCGACCAGCCCAGCATCTTAACCACTCAGCCACCACGCTGCCCTGTGATCGGAGTGCTATGGTAAATTTCTATTTTTTAACCTTATATTATCAAATTACACCCCCCTCTCTTTTTAATTACTGGATCCTGTGCGCAACTGTATTTAACTAGTTCCCAGGCTCAGATCTGTTCCACTCCATTCTATTCTATTCTATTCTATTCTATTCTATTCTATTCTATTCTATTCTATTCTACTCTATTCTATTCTATTCTATTCTATTCTATTCCATTCCATTCCATTCCATATTTTCTATTCTATTCTATTCTATTCTTATTCTTCATTCCTGTATTCTATTCTATTCTTCATTCCTATATTCTATTCTATTCTATTCCATTCCATTCCATATTTTCTATTCTATTCTATTCTATTCTATTCTATTCTATTCTATTCTATTCTATTCTATTCTATTCTATTCTATTCTATTCTTCATTCCTATATTCTATTCTATTCTATTCTATTCTATTCTATTCTATTCTATTCTATTCTATTCCATTCCATTCCATTCCATTCCATTCCATTCTCCTTGTTTGCAATGACCGCAAGGAAGATACCAAAGCATAGGCAGACTAATAGCATTGTTAATATTAGAGAGGGTGTACGGAATTGATAGGATTGTGATAATTTTATATGTATCTTGCTAAAACCTATGGTCGCAAAGAAATGTTTTACTTATTAAATTGACTTCTTTGATTAGACAAAAGACAGTGTTTACTTTTATTGCTGACAGGAAGTCCCATAAACATTCTTCATAACCAAAACTGAACATGTGATTTATGGTTTTGATAATTAGACAGGATAATTACAGAAAGAAGAGAGTCGTGATGTAACTTTAAAGCAAGAGATAAACTTATAATTGTATTTATAACTGCTGTAAAGAAATTGGGAGTCACTTTTTTGCCTCTATTTTCTTTTCCCTTCCTTCCTTCCTTCCTTCCTTCCTTCCTTCCTTCCTTCCTTCCTTCCTTCCTTCCTCCCTCCCTCCCTCCCTCCCTCCCTTCTTCCTTTCTTTCTTCCTTCCTTCCTCCCTCCCTCCCTTCTTCCTTCTTTCCTTCCTTCCTTCCTTCCTTTCTCTTTCTTTCTTTCCTTTTCTTTGCTTTCCTCTTTGATTTCTTTCCTCTTCCTTTACATTAGTTTTTAAGCTTTGCTTTTAAAACTTTTAATAAAATTCTATTGGAAGAAGATGACCAAACCAGGCTGAATGGATTAAAGAATGCCAGCCTCTGGGTATTTTCCATAGCTGTATTATCGGATGAATATCAAACAGCAGTGTCTTAATCACACCACCCACAGCAGACATTACAAATGCATTCTTTTCTAAATGACTTCCTTACATATGCACATTCAAAATAAGAGAAGATATTAGAAGATACTTTGCTGGAGGCATAAATTGAAAGCAGTGACTGTTTGGTACTTGATTTACAATGGGGTTAGGATATATACATATATAACAACAACAACAACAACAATAACAACAACAACAACAACAATGTTGGAAGGGACCTTGGAGGTCATCTAGTCCAACCCCCTGCTCAGGCAGGAAACCCTATACCATTTCAGACAAATGGCTGTCCAAACTCTTTTTAAAAACTTCCAGTGTTGGAGCATTCACCGCTTCTGGAGGCAGGTAGTTCCACTGGTTAATTGTTCTCACTGTCAGGAAGTTTCTCCTTAGTTCTAGGTTGCTTCTCTCCTTGATCAGTTTCCATCCGTTGCTTCTTGTCCTGCCTTCAGGTGCTTTGGAGAATAGCTTGACTCCCTCTTCTTTGGGGCAGCCCCTGAGATACTGGAACACTGCTATCATGTCCCCCCTCGTCCTTCTCTTCATTAAACTAGACATCCCCAATTCCAGCAACCGTTCCTTATATGCTTTGGCCTCCAGTCCCCAGATCATCTTTGTTGCTCTTCTCTGTACTCTTTCTAGAGTCTCAGCATCTTTTTTTCATCGTGGTGACCAAAACTGGATGCAGTATTCCAAAGGTGGCCTTACCAAGGCATTGTAAAGTGGTATTAATACTTCACGTGATCTTGATTCTATCCCTCTGTTAATGCAGCCCAGCACTGTGTTGGCCTTTTTGGCAGCTGCAGCACACGGCTGGCTCCTATTTAAGGGATTGTCCACTAGGACTCCGAGGTCCCTCCACCGTGCTTTCCTGTTGCCTGGAGACCCTCATTATTGTACCCAGAGCTTTTTTTCTCATAGAACGCCCAGAACGGAGTTCCGGCAACTTTTTGGGATGGAACCTTATAGGGTAGGCAAGGCGGGTTGTATGACGTGTGTGAGTTCCGGCATCTTTTTTTTATTATTTTAGAAAAAAAGCACTGATTGTACTTCTCTCCAACCCTTTGGCGTACAAACTGCCTCTTGCTACAGCCAAACATTTCAGATTTTGACTCATCCATCCAGAGCCCCCGCTGCCCTTGTTCTGCACCCCAGCTCCTATGTTTTCATGCGTAGTTGAGTCACCTAACCTTGTTTCCATGTTGAAGGTATGGCTTTGGGGGGGCACAATTCTTTCACGAAGACCACTCTCTGGACAGTAGATGGGTATACTGGTGGGTCCCGCTGGTTTCCACCAGTTCTGTGCTGATGGCACAGCTGGACATCTTCTGAGGTCAAATGAAAGTAAGCATGTTGCGTCTTTCATTGGCTGCATTAAGTTTCCTTGGCCGACCACCGTGTCTATGGTCTTCAACGTTGTCTGCTTTTTTGTGCTTCTTCAAAAGAGCTTGAACAACACATCCTAAAACCCCAGTCTGCTTTGAAATCTCTGCCTGGGAGAGACCTTGCTGATGCAGTATAATTACCTTTTATCTTGCTCTGTGCTCAGTTTTGCCCTGGTGTGTGACTTGTGGCGTGAAACTGTCTTCCACAACCTGACCTTAGTAGCAGAGTTTGGCTGTTCCTCACCCACTTTTTAAGTCTCCTACGCAGCTGTTTCTGTTTCAGTCAATGACTGTTTTTCAACCTACATATCAAGATGATGATCATTTGTACCTGCTTGGTATAATTGGCTAGTCCTGCAGCCGTTCTTCGTATGTTTTAGTCTCCACGCCTTGGATCACCTTAGTTGCTCTTCTCTGAATCTTTCCAGTTTTGAGCATATAATAATCTTGCTGCAGCTGTTTGTTTATGTTTATGTTTATTTAGATTTGTATACCGCCCTATTTCACTTACGGGACTCAGGGCAGTGAACAGGCGATAATAAAATCACAATAAATAACTATTCTAAAATCAAATTAAATAAATAAAGGCCTGCTCTAAAATACCCCATATAAAAACCTATACTAAAACCTAATTAAGACTAAGCCAGGCCGGCCGCACGAAATAGATGGGTTTTCAGGGCTCGGCGAAAAAGGCGCAGGTCCACAGTTGTACGTAGGTCGGGGGGTAGGTCATTCCAGAGGGCAGGAATGACCTACCCAGAATGACCTACTAAGGTCAGGTTGTGGAAGACAGTTTCATGCCACAAGTCACACACCAGGGCTCCAGCTGTCATGTATAAAACAAAGTTCCATGACTCTTTTCTAGCTGCCTATCCATTCGTCCCAAAAGGAAAATATCTGGTTTTAGTTGTACTTTGCCCTTTAAAATCTTCTGAATTGATGGATGTATTTTTATGGAATGTTTTTTTTTGGGGGGGGGGGCCTGTAAAACCTGAACCCTGGTTCTGCAAACAGCCCCACTGTGCATATAATTACATTTTATCTGGACATAAATGGAATCCTAGAAGACAATTAACAGTGGAGTTCCCCAAAACAGCAGTTTGAGAAGTTTAAATTAAATCAGCCAAGCGTGAAGTAACCTTCTAGGATTCGGTAAGGCTATTTTGTCCCCAAATGCTATTTGATTTCACTTCCACTAGAGGGGAATCTTGGATCAGGGAACTGCCAGGAAAGTTTTTTTCAAGTTAGGTGGTCCCATTACTCAAATTCTAAGCAAGGTAAGGATAGCCTAGCAAAACAAAGCAGGCGTTTCTTATGTTTCTTGTCCTACAAGGCAGAGGAACTATAGATATCCAAGATCAAGAGAAGGAACTGTGGGGGAAAAAATGCTTTGGAACTTTTAATTTAAGAGATGTTGGGCTGAGCCGTACCAGTTATTAAAGCTGCTTTGGAAGAAGTTTCTTTAATGAAAGATGTTGAGACTTTGGAAAAAGTGCAGAGAAGAGCAACTAAGAGGATGAAAGACCTGGAGACTTAAACATATGAAGAACGGCTGCAGGATTTGGGTTTGGCTAGTCTAGAGAAAAGAAAGACTAGGGGGTGACATGATAGCAGTCTTCCAGTATTTGAGGGGTTGCCACAAAGAAGAGGGGGTCAAGCTATTCTCCAAAGCACCAGAGGGAAGGACAAGAAACAAAGGATGGAAACTAATCAAGGAGAGAAGCAACCTGGAATGAAGGAGAAACTTCCTAACACTGAGGACAATTAACCAGTGGAACGACTTGCCTTCAGAAGTTGTGGGTGCTCCATCACTGGAGGCTTTTAAGAAGAGACTGGACAGCCACTTGTCTAAAATGGTTATAGGGTCTCCTGCTTGAGTAGGGGGTTGGACTAAAATACCTTCAAGGTCGCTTCCAGCTCTATTCTGATTCCGGTTGAAAGCAGACGCAAAAAAAGTTTTTTCTTCACTCACATAACTTAAATGGCCCCCTTCCTCCCAGAAGGATGAGCGGAGAGATCATTCCAGGGTTAGGTTTCCATTCCAGAAGATGTGGGAAAAGGAAGATGCAAAACACGCCGAACAAGAGGTTTTGTTCTTGTTGAAGGAAAAGTCTTCATCGTGGTTCAGTCCAAGCCGGGAATAAACAATATGGCAACTGCTTTAGAAAGAAGGTTGCAGTTTATTGAAGAGGAGAGCCAGACAGGAAGATGGCTCTGGAAGAAAAAAGAGCGAGCACATGTAGGGAGTGGGTTTTTATACCCTCTGGGGCTCTTGAGGTTGTTTCCTGTTCCTGTCTGAGGCTTTGTATTTCCTGTGTCATGTATTTTGACCTGTGTCCCTTTGGCATCTGTGGGTTAATCCTATTATGTCCTGTCTTAGAGTCTGGGTGGGGTATGTAGATTTTAGGTGTCTTTGTCTTCTTAATCTTCTAGCCTTCCTGGATTATTTTCATCTGCATTTCTACAGAGCTGGTTTCTACTTGGGGGAGGGAGACTTGGGGCTATTAAGAAATAACTGGGCATGCTTTTCTGCCTCTTTAAGATCCTTCTCTGGGGGGGGGGGCTGACTTCCCACATTCTCTTTCCACTTCTTTTGTGTGGCTTGATGGAGTTGCTGATGCCACCTCTGCTTTCTCAGCTGGAGGCTGGAAGCTGATGGTGAAACTGCTGAAAGTTTTGCTCCAGCTTCTCACGTCCTACAAACTGCAAGTTGGGATCTTCACCAAGGAGCAACAAAGACATGGAGAAAGGGGAGAAAGAGCACTGGTTTTCAGCATTGTGGAATTGATAATCAAATATTCTCAAGTTGGTTCTGCCAAAACCCGAGAGTTTTGTGACCTGTTTCTTAATGAGAGAGGGAAAACACAACTACAATAGATTAGATTGGAGAAAACTTCCACGCAGGGGGAAAAAAAAAAAATCTACTCAAAGAGGCATCTTCTCCAAGAAGATCTGCCCCAAATGGGCATGCTCGCAAATCTGTGTGATGTTTTGTCTCGGCTTAAACTTTAAAACATTGTGTTAGTTTAGAATTTCTTGAGAACATGATACTCCTTTCCACAGATCAGATAGCTATCTCAGCTGACAGGTTCAACACGAGGACATGAACTTGCACACAGCTGGAGCTCTGCACTTCATTACTTTAGCCTTGAGAAGAGTAAGCTGTAACTCCTGCGTTACAAGAGCGACTAATTTTAAAGTTACCCTCCTCTCTGAAAAGACAAACCTGGCTTAACGATTGTACCATCAAAAATTATTTAAATAGTCCTCCGGTTACGGCTTAACGGAGCTTCCCCATCCCAGTTGTAGCTTGTGACGGTCATAAAGTGGGCTTGGTCGCATGGCTGACCTGATTTTATGACCTTTTTTGCGGTGGTCTTTCAGATTATGTCCGAGTGGTCGAGCAAACCAAATACTTAATATCTGTAAATAAAATGTATCCTGAAATGCAGTCACGTGACCAGAAGGGGGAGGGGCAACTGTCAGAACTTCAAATCCAGGTTGTAATTACCCCCAGGTAGGTAGGTAGGTCGTCAGAACTATGAACGATGGCTAAGGGACCGGTTGTAAGTCAATCGCTACCTGTAAACAAGAAATATTAAATACGGCATACTAAATATTAAATTAAGTTTGGGCTGCAAAACCCGGAATGACCACTTGAGGGTAGCAAAGAGTTTTGAGAACCTCTTGGCTGCCCTCTATCGGTTGCCCAACTCTTTGCAAACCAGATGTAGTGATGCTATCAAGATGCTTAATATTTCTGGCTAGCCAAATGATTTTTTCCTTTCTTATTTCTAATGAAATTCTATCACGGTTGGATAATTCTTCTGTATTTTTTTGCAGCGTGGGTGTGCCAGGTGTGGTATGGATATATATGCACCCAAAAGTCAGGATCAAAACTCCACCTCCTTTTTGCTTTGATTGCACCCAGCATTTTGACTTTGGTGGACACCTCTACAAAGCCCGCGCACCCTAGCACCTGATGAAGCCTCCAGGGTTTATCCACACAACCCATGTTACATGCTTAATCTGCGTTACAAGGCTAGAAACCACGGGACCCTGAGTTCTAGTCCTGCCTTTAGGCACAAAGCCATCCCGGTGAGCTTGGTGCCAGCCATTCACTCTCAGCCCTGGGAAAGAGGCAATGGCAAACCACTTTTGAAAAAACGGGGCCAAGAAAACTTGTCCAGGCCGTGGCCGGCTTTCAACAATGAAGCTGACCCAAAGTGACGTGAAGTGAAGGCACCCCCCCCCAAAAAAAAGCCAAAACAACCCCCCCAAGACTGTTCATTGTTGTTGTTTTTTGGCTTGCAAAAAGAGCTTGAACCTCTCGTGTGAAAATTCACCCTGCAGAGCCAGCCGAACGGCCCACCCTTACAGTAAACGGGCCCTCCACCACTCAGCTCCTGCGGGGAGAGCAGAATTACAAACACTGGGCCATTTTGCTTCTACTGTAATTAGCTGAAGAGAGTACGGCCCTGCCAGATACATATATTTTTTTTAAATATTCTTTTTGGCAGAACCAGCAGCTGGAAGACAGAAAGCGTCCACTGTGCACACACAGAGGGAGCCTTGCCAACGTTTTGCAGGTGGGGGGAAAAGGTTGAAGGCCGATGCTGTCGTCTGACTCGCTCCCCATGGTGGCCTTAGGAGTTGAAAAACCGGGCAATTGCTCTGGGCTTAGAGACGGTGACCTTATGGCAGGTAGCCCTTGGCCAGTGGTGGGATTCAGCCGGTTTGCACCACTTTGGAAGAACCGGTAGCTAATTTTTTGTTGCCCAGGCCCAGAATGGACTTCCGGAAGCAGCATCCACGCAGGATATTCTATTCTATTCTATTCTATTCTATTCTATTCTATTCTATTCTATTCTATTCTATTCTATTCTGTTCTGTTCTGTTCTATTCTATTCTATTCTATTCTATTTTTCTATTCTGTTCTGTTCTATATTTCTATTCTATTCTATTCTATTCTATATTCTGTTCTATTCTATTCTATTCTATTCTATTCTATATTTCTATTCTGTTCTATTCTATTCTATATTCTGTTCTATTCTATTCTATTCTATTCTATTCTATTCTATTCTATTCTATATTTCTATTCTATTCTATTCTATATTTCTATTCTGTTCTGTTCTATTCTATTCTATTCTATATTCTGTTCTGTTCTGTTCTATTCTATTCTATTCTATTTTTCTATTCTGTTCTATATTTCTATTCTATTCTATTCTATATTTCTATTCTATTCTATTCTATTCTATTTTTCTATTCTGTTCTATATTTCTATTCTAGTCTAGTCTATATTTCTATTCTATTCTATTCTATATTTCTATTCTGTTCTGTTCTATATTTCTATTCTATTCTATTCTATTCTATTCTATTCTATTCTAGTCTATTCTATTCTATTCTATTTTTCTATTCTGTTCTGTTCTATATTTCTATTCTATTCTATTCTATTCTATATTTCTATTCTATTCTATTCTATATTTCTATTCTGTTCTGTTCTATTCTATTCTATTCTATATTCTGTTCTGTTCTATTCTATTCTATTCTATTTTTCTATTCTGTTCTATATTTCTATTCTATTCTATTCTATATTTCTATTCTATTCTATTCTATTTTTCTATTCTGTTCTATATTTCTATTCTATTCTAGTCTATATTTCTATTCTATTCTATTCTATATTTCTATTCTGTTCTGTTCTATATTTCTATTCTATTCTATTCTATTCTATTCTAGTCTAGTCTAGTCTAGTCTATATTCTATTCTATTCTATTCTATTCTATTCTATTCTATTCTATATTTCTATTCTGTTCTGTTCTATTCTATTCTATTCTATTCTATTCTATTCTATATTTCTATTCTATTCTATTCTATATTTCTATTCTATTCTATTCTATTCTATTCTATTCTATTCTATTCTATTCTATTCTATTCTATTCTATTCAACGGTCATAAAGGTGAGTCAGTGGCCGAGTGTCTGAATTTTGATCACACCACCCTGGGGATGCTGCAAAGGTCGTAAGTGTGAAAAATGGAGTTTTCCCCCCAACGCCGTTGTAACTTCGAACAGTCGCTAAATGAACCATTACAATAAACCCCTCGAGTGTTTTACCATTTGAAAAGGGTCTTCTTTGCTTAGTCCAAACACGTTACCCTGCTGATCAGACGGGGAGCAGGCCCACAGCAGTGCCAGTTGATGCCTCGTGGGTTTTGTGTTGATTTCCCTCCATAGCTTTGCAGGGACCGGGGCCTTAGCAGAACGACCCAAACTATTTTGACTTCTCCCGAAGTGAAGCTTGGAGGCAATGAGTGTTTCTTGCCTCTGGCCGTGTTTCCATAAAAATCTGCATTGTTTTTTTTTTTAAAAAAGTGCAAGCAGCCATCCAAGGCTGATCTTGGAGGTCTCGGGAGGAGATTCGCAAAGCCAAAACAAACCAGGCTGAATGTAAAACATTTTCTCCATCTGATTCGCCCTTCGTCAGCCATGCTTTGATATCAAAGGGGAGAAGGAGGGAGAAAACACAGCCTGTCTCCCTTTCCTTGGCTCTTTCGCCACAATCTCTGATTTGGGGCCCATTTCAGATTCCCCCCCTTTTTTTTCCCCCTCCTTTCCCTAATTGGTGGCCTCGAACTTTTCATGCCCAGCCAGTTATCTTCGGCTACGTACATTTGGGTAATTCATCCCGACTAGCATTTGAGCTCAAGGGGTTTAGCTGCCCAGCCCCAAAATGCCTCTGATGACCTCAGCAAAATGTCAGCTTTGGCTCAGGCGTGTCCAGGACCAGCAGATGGACGGGGAGACTTTCCGCATTGTCTAGCAACACGCTGTGTGTTTGGGGCTATATTGGCCAGGAAAAGAGAGATTACTAATCGGGATTTTTTTTTTTTTTCCATCCCTGGGTGGGTGTGAACTCTTGCACTCAGCAGAATTGTAAAGTTTGGGTCTGCTTTTCCGCCGCTCTCGGTCGTTTGACCGGCTCCAATTGTTACTGAGTAAGAAGTCTTGCTGATTCCCCCTAAGGTGGTCCAAGCACAACAGAAACCTTCCTTTCGACCGGGGAACGTAAACGCCAGGCCCAGTGGGAAAGTTGAGTTCACACGACTTTTTGCCCCCGAAACGGATGAAACAGGAGGAAGGCAACCGAGCAGAGGAAATTTCAAAACAGCTGGGCTGTTGTTAGAGAGATGCCCAGTGATGTCTTCTTCGGTGTGCTTGTGGCTATCCAAATAAAGGAGGTTGTTTTTAAAGCTGGATTGATGGTGGGCCGAAGAATTAATTGCCTCTCGCCCTCTACACACGCGCTTGTGAAAAGTGTTTTCTGGAGAGACCGGTCTATCAGAACGACCTGCTCCACCCAAATATGGGACGGAGCACACGGCTTCCTCTTGAAGGGGTATTCCATTTTAATTTAGAAAGAGTGCAGAGAAGAGCAACCAAGATGATCAGGGGACTGGAGGCTAAAACATATAAGGAACGGTTGCTGGAATTGGGTATGTCTGGTTTAATGAAGAGAAGGACCAGGGGGGACATGATAGCAGTCTTCCAGTATCTCAGGGGTTGCCCCAAAGAAGAAGGAGTCAAGCTATTCTCCAAAGCACCTGAAGGCAGGACAAGAAGCAACGGATGGAAACTAATCAAGGAGAGAAGCAACCTAGAACTAAGGAGAAACTTCCTGATAGTTAGAACAATTAACCAGTGGAACAACCTGCCTCCAGAAGTGGTGAATGCTCCAACACTGGAAGTTTTTAAGAAGAGACTGGATAACCGTTTGTCTGAAATGGTATAGGGTTTCCTGCCTGAGCAGGGGGTTGGACTTGATGACCTCCAAGGTCCCTTCCAACATTATTATTATTATTATTATTATTATTATTATTATTATTATTATTATTATTATTATTATTATTATTATTATTATTATTATTATTATTGTTATTATTATTATTATTATTATTATTATTATTATTATTATTATTATTATTTCAACTTCTTTGCTTTCATTAGCTGTGATTCTTGCAAGCCTTAACGAACTGACCATCGTTGTTTTTTTTTCCAATCTTCTTGAGATATTTCACCCCTTAGGTCTCCAAAAGGAGAATAATAAATGAGTCATAAATTGAACTTTATCTTGTTATTCCAGTCACTTTTAGGAGATTAAATACTATCTGAAGATCAGTTTCTAAAAACAATACCATTCAGGAGAAGATATCTTTGGAAGTGTACAAAAGGTCTTCAGATCTCTTCCATCTGGGTCCTAACTATTGAGGCAAAGTCTCCAGTCCCACAACACACAGGGCTGGCGCATAGTCAAGTGACCGTCCACTAGGACTCCGAGGTCCCTCTCACAGTTGCTGTATTTGAGCCAGGTCTCGCCCAACCTGTACTTGTACCTTTGGTACCATGGATCAATGAAGTCCGCCTGAGATTGAAAATACTGATTTGGGGACCTCTTTGGCTTTACAGGTGGAGAAGGGTACCACTTATTTTGCTGCCTTATTTTAATAAGCTGAAATAAGGCAGCAAAATAAGTGTGACACTTCCCCGCCTGCATGATCCCAAGTTCCGCAGTCCCTGATCCTCTCCAGGGCAGGAGGTCAAATGGATGCCTCCACGTTTTGATGGAGCTCCATTATGTCCACCTCCTCTGGGTTCTGTCCTCGCCACACGTTACCCTGTGTGCTGTAGTGGTGGGATTCAAATGTGTGAACAACCGGTTCTCTGCGTGGATGCCGCTTCCGGAAGTCCATTCTGGGCCTGGGCAACAAAAAATTAGCTACTGGGTCTGCCGAAGTGGTGCAAACTGGCTGAATCCCACCACTGTCTGCCTGCCTGCCTGCCTGCCTGCCTGCCTGCCTGCCTGCCTATCTATCTATCTATCTATCTATCTATCTATCTATCTATCTATCTATCTATCTATCTATCTATCTATCTATCTATCTATCTATCTATCTATCTATCTATCTATCTATCTCTATCTATCTATCTATCTATCTATCTATCTATCTATCTATCTTTCCATCATCTATCTATCATCTATCTATCTATCTATCTATCTATCTATCTATCTATCTATCTATCTATCTATCTATCTATCTATCTATCTATCTATCTAGCTAGCTATCTAGCTAGCTATCTAGCTAGCTATCTAGCTATCTAGCTATCTAGCTATCTATCTCTATCTATCTATCTATCTATCATCTATCTATCTATCTATCTATCTATCTATCTATCTATCTATCTATCATCTCTCTATCTTTCCATCCATCCATCCATCCATCCCCCTATCTATCTATCTATCTATCTATCTATCTATCTATCTATCTATCTATCTATCTATCTATCTATCTATCTATCTATCTATCTATCTATCTATCTAGCTAGCTATCTAGCTATCTAGCTAGCTATCTAGCTATCTAGCTATCTATCTCTATCTATCTATCTATCATCTATCTATCTATCTATCTATCTATCTATCTATCTATCTATCTATCTATCTATCTATCATCTCTCTATCTTTCCATCCATCCATCCATCCATCCATCCCCCTATCTATCTATCTATCTATCTATCTATCTATCTATCTCTACCTACCTACCTACCTACCTACCTACCTACCTACCTACCGTGGTGGGATTCAAATAGGTGATGTCTTATTAAAGGAACAGGATAAACAGTGTTGAGTTGAGTTGCTGGTGAGCATAGCAATGAACAGATCCAGATAAAACCCAAGGGTCACCAGCGATGCTATGTATATGGGGCATGGATTATGACTTCTGATTAATATGCGTCATGGATTAGGCTGGATCCTTCCCGGTGCTTCTGTTTCATCAGAATGTTAGAAAATGGAGTCTGGTTGGTCAAGGAGGGATGGGTGCTCTGTAGGGTGTAAAACACTATTAAAACCAACTTTCTAAACGATGAAAGTTTTGTCTTTCGCCATTAGATGGAGCCCAATACATGTTAGAGAACAATAATAACCTATGCATATATACAAATGCTACCCTGGAGGAAGGACAGACACTCTGCTTAATTCGAAGCTCAGCAGAAATGAAGATACAGGGGATAAAGCAACCAGTTTTCCTAAGGAGATGGTAACAAATGGAATGATGGAGACCCGTCACAATATGTCTGTACTTTAGAAGACTCTGGAGGACACAAAATGGGGCTGTATTCAACTTTGAAGTTAAGAACGGCAGATCCCCGAATTCAGCTATCCTTGTTTAGTGATTTGCTTCAGAGCAGGGATATTCAACCTTGGTAACTAGACTAGCTGGGGAATTCTGGGTAATGAAGTCCTGAAGTCTTAAAGTCAACAAGGTTGGTCACCCCTGCTTCAGAGGATATCCAACCACTTGGACATTTAAGGATAGGAAGGTTTCTACAAGTCCTCTTAAACTTTTATATGCATGTTCAGGAAAACAAGCAGGATTTCTCATTTCCTGGAGCCAGGAATTATCTACCAACAGCCATCCATGTGAATAGAATAGAAGAGAAGAGAAGAGAAGAGAAGAGAAGAGAAGAGAAGAGAAGAGAAGAGAAGAGAAGAGAAGAGAAGAGAAGAGAAGAGAAGAGAAGAGAAGAGAAGAGAAGAGAAGAGAATGCAGAATAGAATAGAATAGAATAGAATAGAATAGAATAGAATAGAGCTGGAAGGGACCTTGGAGGTCTTCTAGTCCAACCCCCTGCTCAAGCAGAAGAACCTATATCATCACAGACAGGTGAATGTCTAGCCTCTTCTTTAAAACCTCCAGTGATGGAGCACCCACGATTTCTGGAGGCAACTTCTGTTCCACTGGTTAATTGTACTCACTGTTAGGAAGTTTCTCCTTCAATCCAGCTTGCTTCTCTCCTTGATCAGTTTCCAACCATTGTTTCTTGTCCTGCCTTCTGGTGCTTTGGAGAATAATTTGACCCCCTCCTCTTTGTGGCAGCCCCTCAAATACTGCAACACTGCTATCATGTCACCCCTGTTTCTTCTTTTCTTTAGACTAGCCAAACCCAAGTCCCGCAGCCGTTCTTCATATGTTTTAGTCTCCAGACCTTGGATCCTCTTAGTTGCTCTTCTCTGAACTTTTTCCAAGCTCTCAACATCTTTTTTCTGATATGGTGACCAAAATTGGCTGCAGTATTCCAGGTGTGGCCTCACGAGGGCTTTGTAAAGCGGTAATAATACCTCGCATGATCTTGATTTTATGCCTCTGTTTATACAACCCAGGATTGCATTAGCTTTTTTGGCTGCTGCTGCACATATATGGCTCACAGTCAAACGATCGTCCACTAGGACTATTACTCAGATGTCCTCATACAAACGATACAACTGACACACATTTCATAATTCCCATCATAGCGGCCATCATAGATTCAAATGGATGCCTAGATTATGGGCCCCAATCTCCTAAATCTTTGGTGGATTATTTCTAATCTTCTGCAGAAAAGAAAGAAAGAAAGAAAGGAAGAAAGAAAGAAAGAAAGAAAGAAAGAAAGAAAGAAAGAAAGAAAGAAAGAAAGAAAGAAAGAACGAACGAACGAACCAATTCTTGGCTATCCCCAATATCAATTAATAATTCTATTCTTGTGGATTATAGTGATGTCATGCCTCAATTACAACATTGCTTTCTAAAGATCTGTGGGAATTTACTCATTCTGGTCTCCCGGGCTCCATCGAATATCCAAAGGAGGCTATTCTGCCAATATTTTATTTATTTTGCTACAAGAAAGAGAAAGTTTTTAATTTATATTTGGGGCCAAACGCACCACAAAAGTGTCCCATTACACTCGGTTGCCCAGTTCTGAATGCATAAGATCCGCC
>NW_015388877.1:103662-106189 GCF_001527695.2 Protobothrops mucrosquamatus
GAGAGAGAGAGAGAGAGAGAGAGAGAGAGAGAAAGAAAGAAAGAAAGAAAGAAAGAAAGAAAGAAAGAAAGAAAGAAAGAGAAAGAAAGAAAGAAAGAGAGAGAGAGCAGGGAGGGAGGGATGAAGGAAGAAAGGAAGGAAGGAAGGAAGGGAGAAAGTAAGAAAGAAAAAGAAAGAAAGAAAAGAAAAGAAAGAAAGGGAGGGAGAGAGGGGGAAGGAGGGAGAGGAAGGGAGGGAGAGAGAAAGGAAGGAAGGAAGAAAGAAAGAAAGAAAGAAAGAGAAAGAAAGAAAGAAAGAAAGAAAGAAAGAAAGAAAGAAAGAAAGAAAGAAAGAAAGAAAGAAAGAAAGACTTTGAATGAGGGCTGTTCTAGCTTCCGGGTCCATCTGGCACTTTTTCCCAGTTCCGGAAAGGTTAGGTCAGTTGATGCCCTAATCAACCTTTCCCACTGATTCGAAGAATCACCTTAACCTTCTGCATCTCTGGAATTTTTCAGGATTACATCGGCCTCTTTAGCGGACAAGATCAATCGATCCCTTTGACGAGCAACCCTGACACATGTCCCACCTCAGTTGAGTCAGGTAAGCACTTCCCATGGTGCTAACTCAGCACGTTTCACCAGACCGGTTAAAAGCTGGGAGAGGCATTCACTCTGCAGGCTTAAATTTGGTGAGTTTCGTATTTTCTGTGGGCTGGTAGGTTGTATAAGCATAGCCAACCTGAATCAGAATCAGAAGAGAGCTGGAAGGGACCTTGGAGGTCTTCTAGTCCAGCCCCCTGCTCAAGCAGGAGGCCCTATCCCATTTGATAAAAAGAAAAGAAGAAAGAAAGAAAGAAAGAAAGAAAGAAAAAGGAAGGAAGGAAGGAAGGAGGGAGAGAGAAAGAAAGAAAGAAAGAAAGAAAGAAAGAAAGAAAGAAAGAAAGAAAGAAAGAAAGAAAGAAAGAAAGAAAGACTCTTCTTTAAAACCTCCAGTGATGGAGCACCCACCAATTTTGGAGGCAATGCCCTTCCACTGAATACAGAATAACGGAGTTTGAAGGGACCTTGGAGGTCTTCTAGTCCAGCCCCCTGCTCAAGCAGGAGAACCTATAACCATTTCAGACAAGTGGCTGTCTGATTGATTGATTGATTGATTGATTATTTATAGAATTTATAGGCCGCCCATCTTACTTTAAGGTACCTCTGGGTGGCTTAGAATCAATTGTTAATGCACAGAACTTTAATTATCCTTTTTATTCGGTAACTTCTCCTTAGTTCCAGGCTGCTTCTCTCCTTGCCTAAGTGTAAAACCTTATTTTTCTCATCGCCAAATTTCTGTTTGAAACTCGATTGGCTTCAGGGTTGTCTGAATTTGTGCCTTTCAGGGATCTGAAAATCTGAGCATTCATCTTGAGCTTTGCAGAGCTTACTTGAGTCTGGAAGAGGAGGTGACATTGATTCCCAGAAATTAAGTCCGTTGCGCGCCAAGACCTAGCCTTTTGGGCACAAGAAAAAAAATAAGGCAAGAAATAACCAAGGCAAGAAATAACCAAGCACACACACACAAATACACACACACGCACCATACAACATGGAAAATAATTGGAAAAAAAAACCCCTAGGACCATGACTTCTAAATTTAAAGAATTCTTTAAATGGATTTTTAATCGAATGGGGAGGCCAGGGGGCAAAGAAAGAGAAGATGATATAAGGTTTCCTACCTGAGCAGGGGGTTGGACTAGATGACCTCCAAGGTCCCTTCCAACTTTTTTATTATTATTATTATTATTATTATTATTATTATTATTATTATTATTATTATTATTATTATTATTATTATTATGGTTTTCGAGGCGGAAAAAGTCTTTCATTTAAACGGTTCATTTAGTGACCGTTCAACATTACAACAGCACTGAAAAAAGTGCCATTTTTCACACTTACGACCATTCATACAGGCTCGCGTGATCAAAATTCAAATGCTTGGCAACTGACTCGTATTTATGACGGCCGCAGCGTCCCCCCTTTTGCGACGTTCCGACAAGCCAAGTCAACGGGGGAAGCCAGATTCACCTAACAACCGTGTTACTAATTTAACAAGTGCAGTGATTCACTTAACAACCGTCGTAAAAGGGGGGCAAAACTCACTTAACAAATGTCTCACTTGGCAACATAAATTTTGGGCTCCGTTGCGGTCGTAAGCCGAGGACTTACCTGTCATTTGCGAGCAGATTCCCTGACTGAAATAACGATAACGACAATAAAATAAAGGCCAGAAAATCAGAACGTCGTGGCGGTTTTATCGCAAAAACCTTGGTAGAAGCTAACAGGATGCAAAAGGTACCCAAACTGAATCGGCTGCTCCTATTTTCCTGTCTACACGCTTCATCTCAGCACCACTTCAGCTTAGTTTGGCTCCGTATTAATGGGTGTCAAATGCTTGTAAGCCATTTCTCCATCCACGGACTATGAGCTCATTTCCACCGCTGACATTTAGGCCAGAATAAAATTAGAAGTTAATTTATAATCTTATGAAGTGAATGTACAGATAT
>NW_015388877.1:106737-112970 GCF_001527695.2 Protobothrops mucrosquamatus
GAAGAAGAAGAAGAAGAAGAAGAAGAAGAAGAAGAAGAAGAAGAAGAAGAAGAAGAAGAAGAAGAAGAAGAAGAAGAAGAAGAAGAAGAAGAAGAAGAAGAAGAAGAAGAAGCAGCTTCATTTCTCAGAAACAACCAAATTTCACAAGAGGAGTGGAGTAAGATAGAGTCACAGTTCTTTCTGTCCATGGTTAAAGTACTTTGCAGATTGCCACCATGCTCCAAAGAAGCCTGGCCTGTAGTAAGAGGCATTTCATCCTATTAGAACAGAGGTCCCCAACCTTCTGGTCACCAGGGACCGGTTACTTGGAGACAGGTTTTTCCGCGGACCGGTTGGGGCGTGGTTTTGTGTGCTGCCTGCATCCTGTGGATGGGGCTTTGCTTGTTTGTGCGGACCGGTTGCCGGTGTGCCACGGCCCGGTGCCGGTCCACAGACCGGGGGTTGGGGACCCCTGCATTAGAAGCCAGGGGGCCACTATCTGCCGAACAGAGAATCGTTTCAGGAATGGGAGTTGGAGAGAAGATGGTTCTCTACTTTAAAGGCCCAGAAAGCCGAAAAGGTAGCATTTTTCCCTTTCCACTTGTCTTCCTGTAAGTGAATATGATCCAAATTACTTCTGACAGGATGCCCCGAAGCTTCCCTTCTCCAAGAGACCTTTCCCCAAAAAGCAGTTGGTTAATAGAGGTTGTCAGGAATTACCCTTTTAAGAGATAAAGGCAGGACCCAGGGCCAGAGGATGCAAAACTGCCCCCAAGCCAGCTTTAAGGAGGGAGATTAAGCTTGGTTTGGCCCGCTGCCAACGCGCACCCTCGGTCTTCACCTGGGAAGCCCTGCAGGCATCGGAAAAGCACCTATTATCCAAACGTTCGGGCCCCCCTGTCCTTCGGGATTGACAGTGTCACTCAAAGCATTAACACCCAGAGCGGAATTAACCTTCTTTCCTTCAAGCCCTGGTCTAGTCAGGTGCGTGGCTTCAATTCGGTGGGTTTTTGTAAGAGAGACAATGGTGGGAACGTGGAAGGGAGAGAAGAGGAGAAAGATCCTTAGGAAATAATAATAATAATAATAATAATAATAATAATGATGATGATGATGATGATGATGATGATGATGATGATGATGATGATGACGACGACGATGATGATGATAAAGTTGGAAGGGACCTTGGAGGTCATCTAGTCCAACCCCCTGCTCAGGCAGGAAGCCCTATATACCATTTCAGACAAATGGCTGTCCAGTAACATGATCAGTTTTTAAATTTAGTGTTTTTCAAACTTGGCACTTTAACCTCCGTATATACTGTACATCCAGTCCTCTAATAATAATAATAATAATAATAATAATAATAATAATAATAATAATAATAATAATAATAATAATAATAAAGTTGGAAGGGACCTTGGAAGTCATCTAGTCCAACCCCCTGCTCAGGCAGGAAACCCTATATCATTTTGGACTAATGGCTGTCCAGTCTCTTCTTAAAAACTTCCAGTGTTGGAGCATTCACCGCTTCTGGAGGCAGGCTGTTCCACTGGTTGATTGTTCTCACTGTCAGGAAGTTTCTCCTTAGTTCTAGGTTGCTTCTCTCCTTGATTAGTTTCCATGATCCGTTGCTTCTTGTCCTGCCTTCAGGCACTTTGGAGAATAGCTTGACTCCCTCTTCTTTGGGGCAGCCCCTGAGATACTGCAAGGCTGCTCTCATGTCCCCCCTCGTCCTTCTCTTCATTAAACTGGACATCCTCAATTCCAGCAACCGTTCCTGATATGTTTTAGCCTCCAGTCCCCTGATCATCTTTGTCGCTCTTCTCTGCCCTCTTTCTAGATGACCTCCGAGGACCCTTCCAACTCTGTCGTTGTTGTTGTTGTTGTCGCTGCTATTTTTCACATGCTTACATCCATTGAGCCTACCCATGGTCCCGTGATCCAAACTCAGATGCTTGGCAACTGGCCTGTATTGGTGACAATACTGCGGTGTCCTGGGGGATCACGGGGATCCCCTTTTGCAAACTCCTGGCAAGACAAACCCAACGGGGGAAGCCAGGTTGATTTCATGGCTTGTGCTACTAACAACGATTCGCTTAACAACGTTGGCAGGAAAGGTGGCGTAACGGGGCAAAACTTCATGTAACTGTCTCGCTTCGCAACGGAGATTCCGGCGCGGCCGTAAGTCGGAGGACCTAAAAGCTGGAAGAACTTGGCGGAGGGAAAGAGATCTTAATCTGTCCCATTAGACGCAGGGGTAGTCAACCTTGGCTCTTTTATGACTCGTGGACTTCAACTCCCAGAATTCCTGAGCCAGCTTAGCTGGCTCAGGAATTCTGGGAGTTGAAGTCCACGAGTCATAAAAGAGCCAAGGTTGACTACCCCTGCATTAGAGACCCCCCTTTTTTTTCTTCCAATGCCCTGTGCCACCCTTCAACTGATTCCCGGCTGGCACTGGCACCTCCTGCCCCAAAGGGGGGGGGGAGGCACCCAAGAAAAATACCTGAAGAAGTGTAAACATGTCCCCCCCAGCCCCGTCCATCCGGCCACGGACGGCCTCGCCTGCTTTCGGCCTGGCTTCGTCACGGCTGGCTCACGGCTGACCTGCCTCCCTCGGACCCACCTCGTAGTACTTGTGTTTGCTTTGGCCTGGTTCTCCCAGCCTGGGCAACGCAACCTGAGGGTTGAGCCGTGCCCAGGGCTTTTGCAGAAACAAGAACACATGTTTTTTTGTTCAAGAGACATTGCTTAAAATAACTCTCTCTCTCTCTAGAAAGTTGGAGCTGAAACTGTATCTCCCCCCCAGCCCTGCCAGACTCCCCCCCCCCTCCTTGTCTTTCAGGCTTGTTCGCTCTCCTGCTATTTCATGGCTGGAGTGTGCAAAAAAAAATATGAACTCTTCCCACGCAAGGGAATGGGATGGCTGTTTGGCTTCTCAGGCCGTCCATCTTGACCAGTCCCAAGACTGGACTCGTAGTAGCTGCCATCTTGACTTTTCTGATGCTACCCTTCATTCTCTCCAGATTGAGGACTGGCTCTCTGGAGGTTCCCGCCCTGCGTTTCACGTGCCTCCCGTCTATCACTGTTCCAGTCAGGTTTCGTTGAAAAGCCGATGACAGCTTTAAGAAACCCATTCCTTCAGCTTTCCAATTTTCTTTTCGTTTGCTTCTGAGACCGAAGCCAATCTTAATGTGTTCTGCAAAGGGAAGAAGAAGAAAAACCCCAAAAACGTTACTTGCTTCTACAAAGATCATTTAAAAGGGTTTTTTTTTTACATTTTTCTTTGTATAATTATTCCTCTGCTTTGATTTATAGGATTGAGACGGATTTGGCTAGACTAAAGAAAGAAAGAAAAACAGGGGCGACATGATAGCAGTATCCCAGTATCTGAGGGGCTGCCATAAAAAAGAGGTGAGGGGGTGTCAAATTATTCTCCAAAGCACCAGAGGGAAGGAGAAGAAACAATGGTTGGAAACTGATCAAGGAGAGAAGCAACCTGGAATTAAGGAGAAACTTCCTGACAGGGAGGACAATTAACCAGTGGAACAACCTCCTTCCAGAAATCATGGGTGCTCCATCACTGGAGGTTTTTAGGAAAAGACTGGACAGTCACTTGTCTGAAATGGTATACCATTTCGGACAAATGGCTGTCCAGTCTCTTCTTAAAAACTTCCTGTGTTGGAGCATTCACCGCTTCTGGAGGCAGGTTGTTCCACTGGTTAATTCTTCTCACTGTCAGGAAGTTTCTCCTTAGTTCTAGATTGCTTCTCTCCTTGATTAGTTTCCATCAGTTGCTTCTTGCCTTGCCTTCAGGGGCTTTGGAGAAGAGCTTGACTCCCTCTTCTTTGGGGCAGCCCCAGAGATATTAAAACCCTGCTATCATGTCCCCCTCGTCCTTCTCTTCATTAAACTAGACATACCCAATACCACCAACCGTTCCTTGTATGTTTTAGCCTCCAGTCCCCTGATCATCTTTGTCGCAACGTTCATTGTCATGAGTGAAAATGCATTGCGGCTCATTGCATTTGAGAAAGCATTCTTCCGTTGTGTCTTTGTTTGTTCTCCAATTGGAGAATTAAACAAACAAACCAGAAAAAAAAGAAATAACTGTGGATTTCTGTCAGGTAACTGAGTTTGGAGGTAAATCCTTAGCAGCCCTCCATCACCGAAGAGAGACCGGGGGTTATTTTCTTCTACCCCAAAATGACTTTCTTCCCCAGCCCCTCCTTTTCAAAAAAAACACACACAAAAAAAAACCCCACCGTTCTCACACTGACAGAAAAACGGACCGACTTGCCTGGCTAGAAGACGCTTCTCCTTGCAACTTTTGCCAAAGCTGAAGGCATCTAAGAACCTGTTGAAATGTTCTATTTGTGTGGCTCCGTAGCCCGTCTTGGAGCACAATGGAGACGCTGTCTGAAGCAAAGAATTTTAAAACGAATGAAACTTTCAACAAGACTTTTGAAGTCACCGAGAGAGATCGTTCGCAGGAGCAGCTTAGATTTTACTGTGACAGCAAAACAGGTCCAACAATGACATCCAGGTAGAAAAGAAAGGAGGAGAAAGAGGAGGAGAAGGAGAAGGAGGAGGATGAGGAGGATAGGAAGATGAGGAAGAGGAAGATATGGAGGATGAGGAAGGAGAAGAAAGAGGAGGATGAGGAGGAGGAGGAGGAGGAGGAGGAGAAGAAGGAGGAGGAGGAGGAGGGTAGGAAGAGGAGGAAGAAGAAGATGAGGAAGATGTGAAGGATGCAGGAGGAGGAGGAGGAGAAGGAGGAAGAGGAGGGTAGGAAGAGTAGAAAGAGGAAGAGGAAGGGGAAGATGTGGAGGATGAGGAAGGAGAAGAAGAAACAGGAGGACGACGAGGAGGAGGAGGGTAGGAAGAAGAGGAAGAGGAAGATGAAGATGTGGAGGAGGAGGAGGAAGGAGAAGAAGAGGAGGAGGAGAAGGAAGAGGAGGAGGGTAGGAAGAGCAGGAAGAGGAAGATGAAGATGTGGAGGATGAGGAAGGAGAAGAAGAAAGAGGAAGAGGAGGAGGAGGAGGAGGAGGGTAGGAAGAGGAGGAAGAGGAAGATGAGGAAGATGTGAAGGATGGAGGAGGAGGAGGAGGAGGAGGAGATTAAAAAGGTGGAAAGAAGAGTGAAATAAGAACAAAAGGCAATTGCTGGTAATGAGTTGTGTCCTGGCTGAGACTTTGATCGGATTTAGGGAAGGAGACCAGTCATGTAAAGAAGAAGCCAGACAAAATGTCTATGGAGATTCTCAGTCATCCAGGTCATGGTTGTCCCAAAGGTGCGTTTTCAAAAGGCAACTGGACTAGAAAAGAATAGAAAAGAAGAAACAAGTTTGCATGGAATACTGGCTATCATGTCTCCCCATGTTTCTTCTTTAGACTAGCCAAACTCAAGTCCCGCAGCCGTTCTTCGTATGTTTTAGTCTCCAGGCCTTGGATCATCTTAGTTGCCCTTCTCTGCATTTTTTCTCCATGTAGACTTCATCTCTCGGACTTCCTCAGCCAAGATGGTTGGCTGGGAAGTTCTGGGAATTGAAGTCCTCACATCTTAAAGTTGCCAAGGTTGAAAAACGTTGGTACAGGGTCTCCCGCCTGAGCAGAGGGTTGGACTAGAAGACCTCCAAGGTCCCTTCCAACTCTGTTATTCTATTACGCAATTTGGGGGCTTGGCCTATGGGCTTATTTCATCTTCTGCTTATCCCTTTGACCAGATTCCCATTCCTTCTTTGGCTTTCACAGCTGCTCTTTAGTGAGTCGAACGAATCTCATCCTATTTTTCATGCAAATATGTGAAATAAGATAGGAAAAAGGAGATTGGGTTTCCCCTATTCCTCCGTGCACTCAATCATCTGTTGCCCAAGATCCAGTTTTCTTCTAAGGCCAAGCCTTATACTGGAAGCGCCAGCCTCTCCGAATTCTGATCCATGAAGGTTCTCCCCTCCAAAGAGCAGCACTTTTTCAGCTCATGTGTCAGAGAGTTCCTCATCCTCTGTTTTGGCTGAAATGTATGAGGAACTGAATGTGGGACTTCCTCTGTCGCCCCAGATTTTGATGATGCAAATATAGCTGATAGGCTGGACTTGAGGTCCCCTCATTTGGTGGCCAAATTATTTGAGCTTCTCTATCTGTATATTGGAACTAACTTTGTTTTCTGTTGAGGAAAAAAAAAACTACCTCGATTGCTATAGCCTAAATAATAATAATAATAATAATAATAATAATAATAATAATAATAATAAT
>NW_015388877.1:114706-116685 GCF_001527695.2 Protobothrops mucrosquamatus
CCTAGGGAGGATTTTTAAACTGGGTTTTTTAGAAATTTTAATTATCACAACATAAAAATTTTGGTTTTAATTTGGTTTTATTCGGTGGGGTGTGTGGGTCTTTCTTTGTTTTAATAATGTTGTGAGCCGCCCTGAGTCCTTCGGGAGAAGGGCGGGATATAAATTGAAATAATAAATAAATAAATAAATAAATAAATCTAGTCCAACCCCCTGCTCAGGCAGGAAACCCTACACCATTTCGGACAAATGGCTGTCCAGTCTCTTCTTAAAAACTTCCAGTGTTGGAGAATTCACCGCTTCTGGAGACAGGTTGTTCCACTGGTTAATTGTTCTCACTGTCAGGAAGTTTCTCCTTAGTTCTAGGTTGCTTTTCTCTTTTATCAGTTTCCACCCGTTGCTTCTTGTCCTGCCTTCAGGCGCTTTGGAGAAGAGCTTGACTCCCTCTTCTTTGTGACAGCCCCTGAGTCACTGAAACGCTGCTATCCTGTCCCCCTTCGTCCTTCTCTTCATTAAACTAGACATACCCAATTCCAGCAGCCATTCTTTGTATGTTTTAGCCTCCAGTCCCCTGATCATCTTTGCTGCTCTTCTCTGCACTCTTTCTAGAATCTCAACATCTTTTTTACATTGTGGTGACCAAAACTGGATGCCGTATTCCAAGTGTGGCCTTAGTGCCTTGATTACTATAGAAATTAAGTACTCAAAGGCATGTTGTCACAAGACCAGGATGTGATGGACAATCAGCCTCAAAGGAGGAAAAAGTGGAGTCTCCTTATATTCTTACAGGCTAGACCGCACATCTGTCTCCTGATGTGACAAGCAGAGATTGACGTAATTAAAATGGCTTCTTTGACTGTCTGTGGCTAAATCTCAGGAGAAATAGAAAAGGCATTTCACTCCTCCGACAACGGGAAACAAACAAAACATCAGAACGAAGGAGTAGAGTTTCATACAACGTCAGCTGGAGGTGGTCCATGCACGTTGGGACCAATTTTTTGAAATTATTTTTCCAGATATATTTCCTGTTGCCCGTTCTCCGAATTCCGCTCCTAAAGTGGAGCATCGGATACAGACTCCAGACAGACCAGTGTGTCCATTTTTTCCCCAGTAGGACTATTTGAAACTCCTTGGATTTGGGTGTCCTTCTGCTTGGTGTCTCCACCACCCTGGAGTGGTGGACCTATTGGGTAGACCTTTGGAGACCGTCCCAAAGTGCTCTCCATCCAAGGTTCTCCGTAGCTTTTGAAGGAGACAGGGCAGCTTTTCCTAGTGAATCTACTCAGAAAGAAGGTCCCTATCTGTTCCAGCCAGGAGAAAGAGGTGGGTGGTAACCATGGCAATTGACCAGCTATGAGACAGCAAATGTTTGGCTGCAAAAGGTGCTGTATTTATTTACATAGTTTTACTGGTACATACACCCAAACACACATGCTTTCATGGAAATTCTGGGTTATACGGCTGTATTAACTTTGGCCGAAGCTTGGGAACTATTTTTCAGAAACTTTCATACATTTGGAGGAAGTACCTATCTTTCCTTTCTTTTTCTTTTTTATTATTATTTATCTTCGGCACGATTGTTAATGTGACACATTCAGTGATTAGAGGGCACTTCTAGCTTTGCTCCCTCTAATCTTTTGTGTCAAGCACACACACACACACAAAAAGAGGGGTGGGGAAGGGAAGGGCAGAAATATCGCGATTTTAAAAGAACCCTCCAGAAGGGTCTTGTCTTTCTGGAGGAAACTTCCACCCATGTCCGACAAAAATGCATCTCCAACAAAAAAATTCTTCTGGCCGAAAGGAAAGCAAACAAATGGAGCCGAGTTTATACAGCAAGTGTCCACCGAGAGATTCAGATCTCACTGTCTTCATGAGTAATGAAGTGGCTGACCACAGAGGCTTGGAAAATGGGTAACGCTCACATAATCCCTGGGTTTCCAAGCGGGCCAAGGAGAGGGCTGTAGAGAAGCATTTGGCAC
>NW_015388877.1:118073-138073 GCF_001527695.2 Protobothrops mucrosquamatus
CCTCCACCTCCTCCTTTACACTCATTGCTTCCACCATCTTCATGGCAAATCTGAAAGTGTTCATAATCATTTGCATAAACAAATTTTCCTTCAGTTATAACACGCATAATTTCTTCGTACAAGAATGCACAGTTGGCTTCTAGTATTGGAAGCATTGATGGAGAGAAGAAGGCTGTTTTTTTGAAAGCTATGCCTGAAGAGCAATAATAGTTTTGGTGTCATTCTGAAACTAAGCTGTAACAACATTCTGTCAGGGTCAGATGGTTTTGAAGGAACTTATTTTGATTGATATTTTTGAATCAAGAATGACAGCTATGATGTATCTTCTGGGATACAGTCTATTTGTAGAAGAGGACATTATACCAAAAAAAAAAAAAAGTCCAGCCAAGACCAAAATGCATGAGGATTTCAAAAAGAATTTGTCATCTTTATATATATATATATATATATATAAATAAAAATGAACAAGACTCTAAAAATTAAGAAGGAAATAAAAATGATAATTCCAGAGAGCAAGTGGAACATTTCTCGTGGTGGGAAGACTTAGAAAGAGCCTTAAAGTTCTGAAGAAATTTGAAATAAGGATCCACAATCCCCTGAATGGATGAAAGAGAAGATTGTTTTACGCAAAAAGAAGGAATATAAAGTTGGTTTATTTGACCATTGTTAAAATGAGACGTGTTGCAATTTTGGGTAATTTTTTTTTTGGGGGGGATTTGCTGTTATCTGGACTGGAAAAAGTGTTGTGCATTGAATTTTTCTTATAAACATGGTACTTAGACCTTTTCCGTACAGCTAGTTTATGTATCCTAACCTGATAGTATTTAAACTGGCTTTGTATCGAATTTTGTATTTGTCCTTAAAGTAAGGGGTTTTTGGTGACCTTGTTCTATTTAAAGGAGAAATTATATCCCTTTGTGTCGTGTCAAATTCTAGTCTTATTTATGCTAGGATACTGGATTACTTTATGCCTCCTAAATGTGAATTTGCTTAAAATTGAGGTATGGAATGTTTATTTGATGGAACATGAAGTTTTCAGGATTCTTTTTGGATTTTCTAGCATCTGGAATAGAAAAACGTTGTGTGTTGAGTCTGCTTAAAGTGAACACGGTACTTAAGCCTTTCCCCCTATAGTTACTGTATGTATTCTAATCTGATAGGATTTAAAGAAGCTTTTTATCTATCTTTCTATTTTCCCAGACTCAGACATGATTGAATGAAAGAAAAAAAATCTATCTATCTATCTATCTATCTATCTATCTATCTATCTATCTATCTATCTATCTATCTATCTATCTATCTATCTATCTATCTATCTATCATCTATCTGTCTATGTCTATCATCTATCTATCTATCTATCTATCTATCTATCTATCTATCTATCTATCTATCTATCTATCTATCTATCTATCTCTGTCTATCATCTATCTATTTATCTTTTTATCTATCTGTCTATCTATCTATCTATCTATCTCTGTCTATCATCTATCTATTTATCTTTTTATCTATCTCTGTCTATCTTTCTATCTTTCTATCTACCTATCTATCTATCTATCTATCTATCTATCTATCTATCTATCTATTCATCTATTTATCTATTCATCTATCTATCTGTCCATCCATTATCTGCCTGCCTGCCTGCCTGCCTGCCTGCCTACCTACCTACCTACCTACCTACCTACCTACCTACCTACCTATCTATCTATCTATCTATCTATCTATCTATCTATCTATCTATCTATCTATCTGCCTCTCTCTCTCTCTCTCTCTCTCTCACACACACACACACACACACCTATCTATCTTTATCAGCTATCTTTTATCATTTATCATCAATCATGTGAAGTATTAGTACTGCTTTATAAAAACTTAGTAAGATCACACCTGGAATGCTGCATTCAGTTTTGATCACTACATCTAAAAAAAATATCTTATCTTATCTTATCTTATCTTATCTTATCTTATCTTATCTTATCTTATCTTATCTTATCTTATCTTATCTTATCTTATCTTACCTTACCTTACCTTACCTTATCCCCTTTCGTCGTGTTTTTTTATACAGTTCTATAGAGAAATTATTGAGTCTGTCATTTATACTTCCATAACTGTCTGATTTGGTATAGCAACCAAACAGGAGAGGCACAGATTTCAATTGATAGGACTGCAGAAAAAACAATCACAACCAGCCTGCCTTCCCTTGAGGAACTGTATGCTGCACAAGCCCAGAAAGACCCCCCTCACAACCTGGACATACATTATTTCAACTTCTCCTTTCGGGACGCTGCTATAGGGCATTGCATGCCAAAACAACTAGAGCCAGAGACGTTTTTTTCCCTTGTACCATCACTCTGCTGAACCCCTAATTCCCACAGCACTGTCTTATGTTTAAGGATATTTATCCATATAGTAAGGCTATATTACTATCAGCCTACACACTGAGAGCTTATGCATCAGAGACAAAGAGCTTATGCACTGGAGAAAAAATTCTTGTGTGTCCAATCCCATTTGGCCAATAAAGAATATTCTATGCTGTTCTCTTTATATATTGCCTTATATTTTTCTTATATATTTCCTATTTTTCTTATTTTATTTTATTTTATTTTTAACTTCCTCTATTTCTTCTTCAACGTTCTTTTCTTTGGTGTCTTCCTTCCTTGCAGACAATTAGCAGAAGTGAAAGAGATCGTGTCTTTAAGACACAAAACTGAAGATGTAAGTGACCTAAAGAAGGAGTAAAGAAAAAGTGAAAACGTTTTGTTTTGTAATTGTACAACTGTGAACAGAACATGGAATTTATCTGGCAAAAAAGGAAATATTACTGATCCCAGTTTTCACTCCCTGCCAAGTTTCAAGAACCGAAATCCCCCGGGTGAGAACTGTGGGTTAAAAATACCTTGACCCAAATGTCAGGATAGGCAGTTGCCACCAGGTGCTCAAAGCTCCACCCTTTTTTATATGAGACGTGGCCATCATACTTACCTTTTTTTATTCCTTTCTCATATTTCTACGGGAATATGCCTAGATTTGAAGGACCCAAAGCCTTCACGGCCTGCAGTCAATTAGCTGTTTCCTTCTGGCTTCTGCCTTGCTGACTGATAAGAGTCTAAATTGAGATAAGAGTCTAAATTCAACAGGGTTTTTGAGCTGCCTCTCGGACTTCAATTTGGTCTCTGCTCAAGCTGAAGACAAAGTCGCCAGGCAAAAAAAAACACCTGAAAACCAGCTAAAAAGAGTAGTTGGATGAAGCCAGATACGAAATATTTCTTTTGAAGGTGATTCAACATTTGCTCATAGCTAAAGAAACATATTTTGGAGACTCAGTTCCATGTTCTAAGGTCCAAGGAGCTGGTCCTCCCAAAACTGTATCCTCTGGCATGTTTAGCATCAACACTCAGAACTAGGATCCGCTATCTACTGTTCACCAAGGCTTGTGGTTTGGGCACTCCTGGCAGAGATGGTGAAACGGTAACCTCATGGTTGGCCAAGTAGAGGCTCTAAGGGCCCAACCAGCTACACCCTTTATGCCCGCCTCTTTCTCCTAGTCCTCAAGACAGATCTTGTTTCCTTACTGAAGACACCTGAAGCAGACATTGTTCCAGATGTGGCTTCTCCTCGTGTCCTCTCCTTCCTTCTCTTCCAACCTTGAAGGACAATCTTGTGTTTGCCATCAGGCAGGGAGCGGAGCGTTCCGATTTATTTATTTATTTTGTCATACAGTTCTGCGCAGCTGGACGTAGCAAAAAGTTGGATAGAAACCCAGCCACTGGTCCCAAGTTCTGATGTGCCGCACCAGTTAGGCAGTTTCAGCGCCTCTGGCACGTTAGAATTTTCCACCCAAATTGCCAAACTGTAAACTTAGCAGGAAAAGAGTAATCATTTCATCTTATTTGAAAGAGAGAGAGAGAGAGAGAAGGAGAAGACGAAGAAGAAGCACAACATCAGCGCAACATGATGCCTCAAGTGAGAGATAATCTGTAATTATAAGCCAGATCCTTGAATATTTCCTGCATTAACTCTTTCACGGGCTAATCCTCTTAATTCTAGCTGCAGGGGAAGGGGATTCATAAGTGTTTTTTTCGGTGGAAGGAATGTAAAATCGATAGTAATAATCCCAAAACACTAAAAATAGTATAATGTAGATTGCTGATAGGGAGAATGTCAGAAGTGAGGGTGATCCATCACTGGAGATTTTCAAGAGACTAGAGAATTTTTTGTCCAAAATGGTATAGGGTCTCCTGCTTGAGCAGGGGGTTGGACTAGAAGACCTCCAAGGTCCCTTCCATCCCTATTATTCTGTTATTCTCTATAAATGGGATTAATCTATAAATGGGATTAATAAATTAAGTACAGTAAATACTGAGGGCAGAACAAGAAGCAATGGATGGAAGCTAATCAAGGAGAGAAGCAACCCTAACCCTAACCCTATACCATTTCAGACAAATGGCTGTCCAGTCTCTTCTTTAAAATTTCCAGTGTTGGAGCATTCACCACTTCTGGAGGCAGGTTGTTCCACTGGTTAATTGTTCTCACTGTCTGGAAGTTTCTCCTTAGTTCTAGGTTGCTTCTCTCCTGGATCAGTTTCCATCCATTGCTTCTTGTCCTGCCTTCAGGGGCTCTGGAGAATAGCTTGACTCCCTCTTCTTTGGAGCAGCCCCTGAGATACTGGAAGGCTGCTATCATGTCCCCCCTCGTCCTTCTCTTCGTTAAACTAGACATACCCAATTCCAGCAACCGTTCCTTATATGTTTCAGCCTCCAGTCCCCTGATCATCTTTGTTGCTCTTCTCTGTACTCTTTCTAGCGTCTCAGCATCTTTTTTATAATATGGTAACCAAGACTTTTTTTTATAATATGGTGACCCAAATCATAAGATTTTCAAAACCGAAGCTCATCAAAAGGCATCTTACTAGACAGAGCCCTGTAGTCAGACTGAACTTCTGAGCAGGGAGTGTCTAAGTTATGGCAAATGGCACTCACAAAACATCTGGCCACACTAATCTACCAAGGCTTGGCCCTCAATCTTGGCCCTCAATTTCTATTGGAGCCAGAATATTTTTTTTCTCTCTGCCAATATTTGTCATTTTAAGGCTTCCTTTCTCAAGGTCTTGGAATGGTTTTCCCCTCTTCCTTTGACTTCATCTACCTCTGCTTAGATGTCTTTAATTTTTGCTGACTAGCAAAGTTCATCTATTTCCTCTGTTCGGTTGGGTGGCCTATAGTATACACCTATGGCAATGTCATTCCCCCCCCCCTTTTTATATTGACCCAAATGCATTCAAGACCATTTTCATCATTGTTGTGCTCTATTTCTGTAGAGATGTAGTTATTTCTTATATAGAGAGCAACTCCACCTCCTCTTTTATTTGGTCTGTTTCTTTTAAATAATTTAAATCCCTCTAGCTGTGTGTTCCATTTGTGGGTTTCATCCCACCATGTTTTCCATAATGGCAACAATATCGTATCTGTCCTCATTTACCTGAATTTCTAGTTCACCCTGTTTACCGTTCATGCTCTGTGCATTGGTGTATAGACATTTGAGTCCTTGGTGACTGACCCTGTGTTTACTTTCTACATAACCTGTGTGGTGCCTGAGTTCCCCTATTTTCTTACCACCTATTTGGTTAGTGCACTTTGTGTGGCACTCACTATTAAAAGCTTGATTTGCTATTAAGCAATCCTACCTTAATTATAAAAGGCTCTGTGATTTCGCTAATCTTAATAACTCTCATTCACCTTTTCCTGTTCTTTTCTGTTTGTTGATGTTTCTGACTGAGGTGTCTCTCCTTGATCTTCCTTGCTTTCTTTCACTCAGCCATCCTATATTTTTCTTATTCTCCAAAGCTTCCTTGCTGTCTTTCTCTGGGTATTAAGATAGCTTGTTCACAAAATTCCACTCGCCAACTTTAAGGGTACCGAATATATTCCTGATGTTAAATTTACAGTGTTCTGGTTGCCTGTCCTTCAGGTTAATCCCATTGGCACATCTACTCTTTTTTATCGGATGCAATCTCTCACAATCTGTTCCAAATCACAACTGTCTTGGTTTGCTAGACTTTGCTTCTCCCATATTTTCTTTCTTGTTATGTGGTTAATTTGATTTCCATGTTACCCAGCCAGCAATGTCCATGTCTGGAAACTATGTTCCTTGAAGCAGAAGTTTGGCAACTTAACCCCTGCCCATCACAAGAAGATTCCTAGCTTGCAACAACAAAAGTCTTCTCGCTATAGAGAAAAGAGAAAGAAGTTATATGAAGGGAAAGTCCAGGCAGTCTGACAACCTATTTATGTTCCTCTCCTATCTCAGGAAAAAAACGAGAAAAGACCTTGGTTATTGAAGGGGAGATGAGAAGCTGCAAAGCCAGCAAGTCACTTGTAGGACCCAAAACTCATACCTGGGAACTGAGATGAAGTAATAATAAAGTTGGGAGGGACCTTGGAGGTCATCTAGTCCAACCTCCTGCTCAGGCAGGAAACCCTATACCATTTCGGACAAATGGCTGTCCAGTCTCTTCTTAAAAACTTCCAGTGTTGGAGCATTCACTGCTTCTGGAGGCAGGTTGTTCCACTGGTTAATTGTTTTAAGTGTCAGGAAGTTTCTCCTTAGTTCTCTTCTTGATCAGTTTCCATCCGTTGCTTCTTGTCCTGCCTTCAGGCGCTTTGGAGAATAGCTTGACTCCCTCTTCTTTGGAGCAGCCCCTGAGACATTGGAATACTACTATCATGTCTCCCCTGGTCCTTCTCTTCATTAAACTAGACATACCAAATTCCAGCAACCATTCCTTATATGTTTTAGCCTCCAGTCTCCTAATCATCTTTGTTGTAAGGCAAGAACTTGTCCTGATGATGGTTACGTGGCCCACTCTAGACTCTGCCCAGTGTCATTGTTTCCAGATGAAACTTGGGTTCAGATGGGAAATCAACTCGGTAATCAAAGGGAATGGCAATATTTCAATATTTGCAGAGCAAAATCAGGGATTGTGGTGTCTCCAGTGTGATCAAAGAAAGGAAAGAGGGCATTCACAACTGTACTTTTGAAACCCACCTCCCACTCAATTTTTTTTTAACACAAATCTCATGGACGGGGCATATAGACAAAGAATAGTACTTCAGTCACATGGTAGACTGTTTGAGCCCTAGCTGTTCAAGACAGGGTGAGCTCCTGTTACTTGTCTCAGCTTCTGTCCACCTAATGGTTCGAAAGCATCTTCTGTGCAAGTAGATAAATAGGTACCACTTTGGTGGGGAGACGAGCTGGTGCTTTGTGCAGGCGGGCATATTTCTCATGGCTTTGAACCTTCCTGGTTGTGAGGCAGCTTCCCGGGGGGGTGGGGAGCTTGGTTGATGGTGCAGGAAGAGACAAGTGGCTCTGCATGAAGCCAGCTCACCCTCCTGTGGCACATTTTGGAAAGCACGCAAATGTGTCCCATAATATGGCTGGTATCTTGGCAAACCCAACTACTACTCTACAGTAGCATTGTGGTCTCCTGGCTACCGTAACAATGCCATATAATAATAATAATAATAATAATAATAATAATAATAATAATAATAACAACAACAACAACAACAACAACAACAACAACAACAACAACAACAACAATTGTCGATAAGAAAGACAAAAAAGTCTGGATAGTGGACGTGGCAGTGCCTGGAGACAGCAGAATAGACGAGAAAGAACTGGAGAAGATAACAAAATACAAAGACCTACAAATAGAAATAGAAAGACTGTGGCAAAGGCAAGCAAGGGTAGTACCAATAGTCATAGGCGCCTTGGGTGCAATCCCAAAACAACTGGAGCACCACTTGGACACCATCATCGGCATTGACAAATTCGCCATTAGTCAATTGCAAAAGGTGGCCTTACTAGGAACTGCTTCCATCCTGCGACGAGATCTGTAATACCATCAAACATCCACATCTGCCTATCCCAGGTTCTTGGGAAGAACTCCATAGGTAGACAAAATGTCAAATCCAGTCTGAACATCTGACTGACTGTGCGATGATCCATAATAATAATAATAATAATAATAATAATAATAATAATAATAATAATAATAATAATAATAATAATAATAATAATAATAATAGCACTAGGACTTCGGCTTAGATACCGCTTCACAGTGCTTTCACAGCCCTCTCTAAGCAGTTTGCAGAATCAGCATATTTGCCCCCAACAATTTGGGTCCTCATTTTACTAACCTCGGAAGGACGGAAGGCTGAGTCAACTTGGATCTGGTGAGAATCGAACTGTGAACTGCTGGCAGTCGGCAGTCAGCAGAATTAGCCTGCAATACTGCATTCTAACCACGGCGCCACCACAGTAATGACATGATCTTGGCCATCTGAGTCCTCTTGCAGATATCGTAAGAATACAGAAGCACTTTTTGTCTTTTAGGGAGACTGCATTTATTCTAAGGTTGTGTATCTCACTGTTTAAAGACAAGCATTTCGCTATTCTCTTCTAAATGTCTCTATTAAAGGCTATTGCTTTCCCCCATCTTTTCAAATCCTTTAAGTGACTTCTACCTGTGGATTTATCTTCTGACCCAAAA
Source organism: Protobothrops mucrosquamatus (assembly GCF_001527695.2). NCBI lineage: Eukaryota > Metazoa > Chordata > Lepidosauria > Squamata > Viperidae > Protobothrops > Protobothrops mucrosquamatus. The sequence continues at coordinate 126,626 of NW_015388877.1, forward strand.
TCAAACAATTCTCTCACTTGCTTCTTGGCACATCTTGCTAAAGGGTTGGGGTTTTTTTTTGTTGTTGTTGTTTTTTGACAACCTTAATTAAAATGATTGCCTGTCAGTCTGTCAAGTGCTATCAGGAATCAAAGAATGGAATGTTAATAAGTGAGTTATGTTTGGTATGAAAATAACCCCTCTTGTTTCTGTTTTCCACACGGCAGCAGCTTCAGACAAGGCGTCTTAAACTTAGAACAAATGGTGTTTGGCAAGACAACTCAAACACCCTTGACTGAAACAGTCATGATCATGGCAATTGCTGGAAAGATGAGAACTGGCCAATTAAAGTGAGGATTGATGGATAGCATCATCTGATTTATTCCTATCCAGCTCTGACACACTTTGATAAAGAGCCTACCACCCACATCATGAAATTCAGCTCAGTCTCCTGCCTTGGCTGTGTGTGTGTGGGGGGGAGGGGTGGACCTAGAAGACCCTCAAGCTCTCTTGCAGCCCTGTGATTCTATGATTCAGTCAATAAATCAGAAACTTCCAAGATTTCAGTACTTTGGTTCCGATAGGAGAGAAAATCTGGAGCTCAGGGTTGAACTGTGGGGTCCTTGGTGCTCTCTGAGCTTGGTTGTTTTCTGGCAGATGTTTCAGTACCCAACTAGGTAACATCATCAGTGCTAGAAGGGAGTAGGGTTTGTGGAATGGAGGAGGAAGAGGAAGAGGAGGAGGAGGAGGACGACGATGACAACTGTGGGGTCCTTGGCGCTCTCTGAGCTTGCTTGTTTTCTGGCAGATGTTTCATTACCCAACTAGGTAACATCATCAGTGCTAGAAGGGAGTGGGGTTTGTAGAATGATGGAGGAGGAGGAGGAGGAGGAAGAGGAGGAGGACTGTGGGTTCCTTGGTGCTCTCTGAGCTTGCTTGTTTTCTGGCAGATGTTTCATTACCCTAACTAGGCTACACCATCAGTGCTAGAAGGGAGTAGGGTTTGTGGAATGGAGGAGGAGGAGGAAGAGGAGGAGGAGGACGACGACGCTGATGACAACTGTGGGGTCCTTGGCGCTCTCTGAGCTTGCTTGTTTTCTGGCAGATGTTTCAAAGTAGGTTTCTGCCCATGAGTTTCCCATGGCTATGAGTCAATAAAAATAGATTAAGGGCAACAAAGAAGTGAAAACTATACAAAAGCATCTTAGTTCTCCAATCCTTGCTTAAGACTCTTGTTCCTAGTCACTGACTGTCAAGAGGGGGAAAGGCAGCTTTGAGTGCATACTCAGAGAGCTAAGAGTTGAGCTTCCTAGTTGTCTCCTGAGCCTGGAAGCAGAGCAATCCGTGAGAACATGCTGTAGCCCAGGTCCAGAAGTGGATAGCAAAGGAAGGGATGGGAACTCATACAAAAATGGCTTTACACCTCGGAGAGCAGTGCTAGGCAGATTGATAAGGGGTCAGCTTCTTTGGCTTGGTGCTTCCTCTGAGTTACAACTGTTTCACCACTCATCTTCCATCAGGATTCTCCATGTGTGGAGAAGAAAGGTTTACAGGCGGCTGTCCAGTCTCTTCTTAAAAGCCTCCAGTGATGGAGCACCCACAACTTCTGGAGGCAAGCGGTTCCACTGGTTGATTGTTCTCATTGTTAGGAAATTTCTCCTCAGTTCTAGATTGCTTCTCTCCTTGATTAGTTTCCATCCATTGTTTCTTGTCCTGCCTTCAGGGGCTTTGGAGAATAGCTTGACTCCCTCTTCTTTGTGGCAGCCCCACAAATATTGGAACAGTGTCCCCTCTAGTCTTCTTTTCACTTTTCTAGACATACCCAATTCCTGACACTGTTCTTCATATGTTTTAGCCTCCAGCCCACTAATCATCTTTGTTGCTTGTTTCTGCACTCTTTCCAGAGTCTCAACATCTCTTTTATAGTTTAATATAGTGGCCAAAACTGGATGCAGTGTTCTAAGTATGGTCTTACTAAGGCTTTATAAAGTGGTACTAATATTTCCCGTGATCTTGATTTTATCAAGATTGACTCGGCTTTCCATCCTTCCGAGGTTGGTAAAATGAGGACCCAGATTGTTGGGGGAAATATACTGACTTTGTAAACTTCTTAGAGGGCTGTAAAGCATTGTGAAGAGGTATATAAGTCTAAGCGCTATTGCAATTGCTATTGCTAACTCTGCCCACCGTCAGGAGATCGATCCTGACTGGCTGAAGGTTGACTCAGCCTTCCATCCTTCCGAGGTCAGTAAAATGAGGACCCAGATTGTTGGGAGAGGCAATATGCTGAGTCTTTAAACTGCTTAGAGAGGGCTATAAAGCACTGTGAAGCGCTATATATAGTAAGTGCTGTTGCTATCCCTCTATTAATGCAACCTAGGATCGCATTAACATCGTTGATGTTTATTGTTAACAAAGCTACAACATTCTCAACATCTTCAAAGCCGTAGAAAAGCCATCAAATCTGCAAAGGTCCTGATTTGACTCTCTGCTTCAGAGTGAGTTTGCAAAACTGCTTCGGTTGGGATTGAAGCTGTCAAAACACATCTCTCAAGCAAAGGTTTTGCACAACTTGATTTGATTCCAGAAAGTTGCCTTGAGGGCCTTTCTTGAGATCTGCTCCTGCAGCTTGGAACTGTCACAAATTTTTGCCTTCACACATGCAGCCACAGCGTGTGGCTATTGTCTATCCACTACGCTGGTCCAATTGTTACTTCTTCTTCTTCTTTTTAATAAATAAAGCTTCCACCATTTTCAGGAACAAGGTTTTTTTTTTTACTCTTGTTTATCTCCTGGAAATATATCTCCCTCTTACGTCTGAAGAAACACAATTAGCATCTTGATTTTTGCCCAGACTCTCTATTGTGGTCAGAAAAACTGCAAACACAAACTTTTCAACCGTAACTTGTACGGAGCCGAAGTAAGGAGAGTTAAGGAAAGAAGAGGTAGGGAGGGAAAATTTAGCTTCTGGGATATTTCACCTCCAGTTTTCTGGGAATGTCTATATCCAAGCAAAGGTATTTCAGAGCAAACCATAACTTAGGCACCGCATAAACAAAACAAAAAATCCACTAAGCTCCACTTTCTCCCGATGTTTAAATAAAAGCATTGTGTTTCCTTCTCATTCTTGCCCTTTTGGCTTCAGGAAAGCTCTCTGTAGCTATGACATTAACAAACTGTTTGGCTTTGAGCCATCATGCCCTGTTCTTCCGAGCCTCCTCCTTCCTTTGGTATCCCTGAGTCACTAATAAGAAAATCAGGTTAACTGGAATCCAAAATTTCAGCCTGGTTTTATCTATTGGGTATTCCTGCATAGGACAGTTTCTGGAAGTCCCAACATGTAATTATCTTCTCAAGAGCACAGAACATAGAACAATAGTCTTGGAAGGGACCTTGGAGATCTTCTAGTACAACCCCTTGCTCAGGCAGGAGACCCTGTACCATTTCAGACAAATGGCAGCCCAATTTCTTCTTGAAAACTTCCAGTGTTGGAACATTCACAATTTCTGGAGGCAGATGGTTCCACTGATTAATTGTTCTAACAGTCTGGAAATTTCTCCCTAGTTCTAGGTTGCTTCTCTCCTTGATGAGTTTCCCTCCATTGCTTCTTGTCCTGCCTTCTTCTGGTGCTTTGGAGAATAGCTTGACTCCCTCTTCCTTGGGGCAGCCCCTAAGACATTAGAAGGCTGCTATCCTGTCACCCCTGGTCCTTCTCTTCATTAGACTAGACATACCCAATTCCAGCAACCGTTCCTTATATATGTTTTAGCCTCCAGTCCCCTGATCATCTTTGTTGCTCTTCTCTGCACTCTTTCTAGAGTCTCAACATCTTGTTTACATCGTGGTGACCAAAACTGGATGCAGGATTCCAAGTGTGGCCTTACATCATGTTGACCACATGACCGCAGAAATGTCTTCAGAGAAGAGCTGGCTCAATGGCTTTGAAACGGAGATGAGCACCCTGGAATAGGCAAAGACAAGCAGAGTACAAAACCCCAGGGACTTTTTTTACTCAGCAGCTACAACGACTTATAGAGGCTGACAATGATAAAGGCCAATGTTCCTCCGAGCGCTCAACCTTAATCCTATCTTTCTGGATCCCAGCCTGCATGCAGTGTAGGCATTTTCATGTCACAACCAGCCCTGCTTGGCTGAGAGACCAGAAGGAGGGAGCAGAAGCCGTGTCAAGTATTTCCCTCTTGTGTTTATAGGAGCCCGGGATGATTGATAACGCTCTGCAGAACGGAAACATGAAATTATTCAAATGACACTAATAAGGTGGAAACAGAACAGATTGCTCAATTTGTAATCAAAGCGCAATCTCTTTGAAAGCCAGCAATCGTAAATTGCATCTAGGGCCTCTTTTGTAATTTTTTTGGGGAGTTTATTGTGTTCTTTTATCAGATTTCCTTTTAACACACGAAGTTGAGTCTTGGTGTGTGTTTCATCTTTCGTTTTGGAGATTTTGGAGAGCGCGAAGGCTGATGTCAGATGCAATTTATTGCTTGCTCTTGGTATTGGGGTTACAGCTTTGTTGTTGTTAATTGCGAAGTCGTGTCCGACCCATCGCGACGCCATGGACAACGTTCCTCCAGGCCTTCCTGTCCTCTGCCATCTTCTGGAGTCCATTGAAGCTCAGGCCTCCTGCTTCAGGGGCTCCATCCAGCCACCTCCTTCTCTGTCATCCCCTTCTTCTCTGGCCCTCCATCTTTCCCAGCATGAGGCCCTTCTCCAGGGAGTCCTTCCTTCTCATTAGGTGGCCAAAGGACTTGAGTTTCATCTTCAGGACCTGGCCTTCTAAAGAGCAGTCGGGGTTGATCTCCTCCAGGACTGACCGGTTGGATGGCCTTGCAGTCCAGGGGACTCGCAGGAGTCTTCTCCAGCACCAGAGTTCAAAGGCCTCCATTCTTTGGCACTCAGCCTTTCTTATGGTCCAACTTTCATATCCATACATTGCAACTGGGAAAACCATGGCCTTGACTATATGCACTTTTGTTGGCAGGGCGATGTCTCTGCTTTTTAGTATGCTGTCTAGATTTGCCATAGCTTTCCTCCCCAGGAGCAAGCGTCTTTTAATTTCTTGGCTGCAGTCCCCATCTGAGGTGATCTTGGAGCCCAGGAAGATAAAATCTGTCATTACTTCCATTTCTTCCCCATCTATTTGCCAGGAATTGAGAGGGCCGGATGCCATGATTTTGGTTTTCTTAATGTTGAGTTTCAAGCCAACTTAGACGCATTAGCCATTTAGACCAGTGATGGGATTCAGCCGGTTCGCACCGGTTCAACAGAACCGGTAGCTAACTTTTATTGAGCTCAGAGAACCAGCTGAATGCACACCACTTCTGGAAGTCCGCTCTAGGCCTCAGGGGCCTAGAGGAGGCCTCCCAGGCCTAGAACGGCCCACCAGAAGTGTGGGAATGCCACTTCCGGAAGTCTGTTCTAGGCCTAGGAGGTCTGGAGGAGGCCTCCCAGGCTAGAACGGCCAGCTGGAAGTGCGGTGATACCACTTCCGGAAGTCTGTTCTAGGCCTCAGAGGCCCAGGTCTACATCCACGAAGAGAACCAGTTGTTCAGGGATTTGAATCCCACCACTGATCTTTTTGACAATAAGAATCTTTAGTATTTAGTAAGCAACACGTTGTCTGGGTTTACATATTTAACATTAATAATAATAACAGTTTCCACTCCTACTCTTTGTTCCATTTTTCTAACCATTTATAAAAAATTTTCCCATGCCTGAATTTTGATCACGTAATTGTGAGGATGCTGCAATGGCCGTAAGTGTGAAAATGGTTATAAGTCATTTCTCTCAGGGCTGTTGTAACTTCAAATGGTCACTAAATTAACGACTGTAAACCAAGGACTATCTGTATATTGAATTTCTCGTTTAAGAGAAATTCTGGACATCCAGATTATCTGCGAAGAAGGAAACTGGATACAAAACAGGGCTGTTAAGTTATAAACCCTTAGTTTATAACTGCGCTCATTCAAGTTGACAAATAGACTCTGGATTGGCCACTTCCAAGGTTCACCTTTGAATGTGGGCTTGTAGCTACAAGGTGTGTCTCTGAATTAGGTATAAAGATGATTCTGTTATCTTCGAGGAACGTTTTCCTCCTCCAGGAATGAAATCCGTAACCGGTATTGCGGATACTCAAATAAAGCAAATTAAGCCCTTTTTCCTTGCTGACCAAAAGCACCAAAATGTTCCTCCAGAAATACAGCACGTCTGAATGCTTTTGGACCAGGGTGGAGGTGATGTGGTGCTTCCTTGGACAAACTGTAGAGTAGGATAGCATTAAGGTGACCAACTTTTTTACAATGAGAAGGAGGACACAAATAAATTAAAGAAAAAAAAGTGAGTCTAATGCGTGCGTGTGTGCCATGTCGTGTTTCGGTAAGAAGTAAACAAAGCCATTTGCGTGCGGCGCACTCTTGCGCGCGGTGCACTCTCTCAAAACAATTCTCCTGTGTGGAGCGCATGCATCTCATAATCGCGTCTCGCCGCACTGTACCGAGCCTTGATGAATCGTCATGTCAAATACAAATATGTCACATCACACGCAACGGATCGGATCGGCATTGATCGAATACGGAGATTTACAGATTAGTCTTCAAATATCAAAAAGGAGGACATGTAGGAGGACACTTTTCGAGAGAGGACAGAACTTACAAAAGAAGGACTGTCCTCCCTATAGGAGGACGATTGGTCACCTTAATAGCATTAACCCTGTTTATCTACTACTTGGAGCTCACAAAAGCTGTGAACTTTAGTGGTCAGCTTAACAGACAACTTTAATGGCCCTTTGGGGAATCTCATTTCTGGATTATAATGGATCCCAAAGTAAACGAAAATTAGGTGGGGAGAGTCACAGCTGGCTGCCCTTTAGAGTTATACGGGTTAAAACTATTATTATTAATCTTTTTTTTTTTTTTTGAACCGTTGGCCTGATCCCTCCACAATAACAAAACAGTAAGCGCAGAGAGAAAGACGAACTGTATCACAAGGTTCTCCAAATACATTTGTGTATATTAATTTCACTTTATCCGATCCACTGGATGACCTAGGTAATTGAAGAATTTCTCTTATTTTAATAACAGGGGCACACACCATTATGAACTTCTAACCTCCAAGAGACTTTTTTTTTCCCCCAAGAAGTCTCTGAGCTAACGGAGAGGTTAAAGAATGTTTCTAAATAAAGTCTTCCCCTAGGACAGCACCCCTGCTTGCCAAAGAAAACTGAAGAAAGAAAACCTTTTGTTTCTGTAGGAAACGTCCTTCCCAAGAAAAATACACCTGCAGTGATCAGCCTTTGCTATAAGACTACGCATTTCTGTGTTGTTGTTGCAGCATGTTGGATTCGCAAATATGGAACAAAAAAAAAAACCACCTCCAGATAAGACAGGTAAATTAGTAGTTCTCAAGAACAAGTCAGATTCACACTATGTATGTATGGAAACATTTGATGGCATTGCAACATTAGCAGGCACCCAGCCAGCCTATATGTCCCTGGCTTATCTTTTTCGTAGTGGTTGAGGAAGGAAGGAAGGAAGGAAGGAAGGAAGGAAGGAAGGAAGGAAGGAAGGAAGGAAGGAAGGAAGGAAGGAAAGACGAGGGAAAAATGAATATGGGAAGGGAAGGAAGGGAAGGGAGGAGGAGGAGGAGGAGGAGGAGGAGGAGGAGGAGGAGGAGAAGAAGAAGAATGAATGAATGAATTTGCTTAATGGTCGCTGCATTCATTGAGTTACCACTACAAAAAAGTCATAAAATCAGATCAGTCATGTGGGTGCCTTGATTTACAACCATCATGATTTAAGATGGAAATTCTGGGGTTCACTACAGTTATAAATTGGGGACTACCTGTAAACATCCTTAATAGAGATAATGGAATGGAATGGAATGGAATAGAATAGAATAGAATAGAATAGAATAGAATAGAATAGAATAGAATAGAATAGAATAGAAGCTGGAAGGGACCTTGGAGATCTTCTAGTCCAGCTCCCCGCTCGAGCAGGAGAACCTATACCATCTCAGACAAGTGACAGTCTAGCCTCTTTTAAAAAGCCTCCAGTGATGGAGTGCCCACGATTTCTGGAGGCAAGATGTTCCACTGGTTGATTGTCCTCACTGTCAGGAAGTTTCTCCTTAATTCCAGGTTGCTTCTCTCTTTGGTCAGTTTCCAACCATTGTTTCTTGTCCTTCCCTCTGGTGCTTTGGAGAATAATTTGAAAGTTCTGCCACAATCTCTAGAGTCTCTCCTGGCGTAACCAGGGAGATGTTTTCACTTCTCACTGGTTATGCCAGGAGACATCACAGGCCATCTTGATTTTATCACTTTCTCTACTTCTTTTAAGTCTGATGGTTAATGAAATAATTGCTTAATATGCAGCTTTGTTTGAGTCATTTGTCTGGATTTCTGAGCGGAACTTGATCATTTTAACATAGCATGTAAATCCTCCTCTCTTTCTATTCCTTCTTTTCTGTTTGAACAAGTGGCATCTTTGACAGTTGTGTCCTAGTTGTAGGAATCAGTGTTTACCAGTTAAATCATGCACACCTACCTTTACTCTTTCTTGCACTTTCAGCATAGTGTAGAATCAATAAAGGGTAAGAACTGTCTGAGTGTAAGTGCGTCCTGGTTTAAAAAGCTCGTTTTTGGCACGAGTCCCATCCTCCATGGTGCATAAGTCTTTATCTGCGGTTTTCTCTTCAGGGTTTTTCATCGTAAAAGTATTCCGTCGAAAGCTTGCCTGATGAAGCACATCAAAAGCAGATCACGCAACGGATTTCTTCTCCCCGGATTTATTTTTACTAGATCTTGTGAGCTGCAACCCTGAATAACAGAGTTGGAAGGGACCTTGGAGGTCTTCTAGTCCAAGCTCAAGCAGGAGACCCTATTCCAGGGGTCTTCAAACTTGGCCCTTTTATGACTTGTGGACTTCAACTCCCAGAATTCCTGAGCCAGCCATGCTGAGGGGAAAGGGAGAGTTTCTAAGCTGAGCCATGCTGGTTGAGGAATTCTGGGAGTTGAAGTCCACAAGTCATAAAAGGGCCACGTTTGAAGACCACTGCCCTATTCCATTTCAGGCGAATGGCTGTCCAGTCTCTTCTTAAAAACCTCCAGTGTTGGAGTATCCACAACTTCTGGAGGCAGGTTGTTCCACTGGTTAATTGTTCTAACCTTGTTAGAACAGCTCATTATTTATTCAATCCAGACCCAGAAATCTAAAGTTTCTTAATTAACTGGTCACTTAATTAACTGACTTGCTTTTTCTCCTTTCTAGTCCTTCTCCACAGGCCCCCAAAACCCAACAGTCTTGAGTTTTTTCTAAGCGATTCAAAGTTCACGATTATATTGGTAGCCTATTCTTTGTGATTTTTACCCTCAGGCAGACATTATTGTCAGTAGACTTGATAGGTCTGATTTTAAAATGTAATTTAATGAATTAATTTAAAGTTGCACGAATTGAGGGGTGGGAATGTTCCGATCATGTAAGGCTTATGTGCTACATTTCTCCAGGTTGCTCAGAGAGTAGTGAAAAAGTGACTTTTGAAGAAGCATCATCAGGATGTTTAGTATCGTCCAAAGATGCTTGCTCCTGGGGAGGAAAGCTATGGCAAATCTAGACAGCATACTAAAAAGCAGAGACATCACCCTGCCAACAAAAGCGCGTATAGTCAAGGCCATGGTTTTCCCAGTTGCAATGTACGGATGTGAAAGTTGGACCATAAGAAAGGCTGAGCGCCAAAGAATGGAGGCCTTTGAACTCTGGTGCTGGAGAAGGCTCCTGCGAGTCCCCTGGACTGCAAGGCGATCCAACCGGTCAGTCCTAGAGGAGATCAACCCTGACTGCTCTTTAGAAGGCCAGATCCTGAAGTTGAAACTCAAATACTTTGGCCACCTAATGAGAAGGAAGGACTCACTGGAGAAGAGCCTGATGCTGGGAAAAATGGAGGGCAAGAGAAGAAGGGGACGACAGAGAAGGAGGGGGCTGGATGGAGTCACTGAAGCAGGAGGCATGAACTTAAAGGGACTCCAGAAGATGGTAGAGGACAGGAAGGCCTGGAGGAACGTTGTCCATGGGGTCGCGATGGGTCAGACACGACTTCACAACTAACAACAACAACAACAACAACAAAGCGAACTTTCCGTGGGATTTATTTACCTCTTATTAATTTCAGCCTCGGCACTAAACCTGGTTATCCGCAAGAAGTCACGCAACCTTGCTTTAGGAGGAAAAAAGAAATGATTTAGGGGCTGCTGTTTCTGCTGGTTTCCAACTTGTTGAAGAGCCTCGCCTTGTGTTGCCTCTACCAAACGTATTGCATCAATTAAGATGGTTATCTCATAAAGGAAGCATTGTTTTCAAGGCAGAAGGTTGCACTGCGAAACTAAATTCACAGGGCCTCAAGCCATTGAAAAAAATCCAGGGTGCTTCATCGTTGGAACAAGCAATCCACATTTGCTTGAAGGGTTTGGCTGTACTTGATTTATCTGCACAACTCAGTCTCCTCAACGTTGATGACAAATGTACCATTTAAAAAAAAAAGAGCATTGTTTCCCCCTACAAAATTTGACCAAGGACTGCACAATTGCTGGGCTAAATGTGCATCTTTCTGCTTTGCCTCTTGTTGGCTCTGGAAAGAATATTGTTGAATTGCGGGATGAAAACGTGATAAATTAGAACCATAGAATCACAACTGGAAGGGGCCTTAGAATCTTTGAGTGCAATCCTGTACTTAAGTAGGAGATCCTATTCCATTCTGGACAAATGGCTGTCCAATCTCTTCTTAAAAACCTCCAGTGTTGGAGCACCCACAACTTCTAGAGTCAAGTTATTCTACTGATTAATTGTCCTCACTGTCAGGAATTTTTGCCTTAGTTCTAGATTGCTTCTCTCCTTGATTAGTTTCCATCCGTTGCTTCTTGTCCTGCCTTCAGGTGCTTTGGAGAATAGCTTGACTCCCTCTTCTTTGTGGCAGCCCCTGAGATACTGGAAGCCTGCTATCATGTCCCCCCTCGTCCTTCTCTTCATTAAACTAGACACACCCAATTCCTGCAACTTTTCTTCATATGTTTTAGCCTCCAGCCCCCTAATCATCTTTGTTGCTATTTTCTGCACTGTTTCCAGAATCTGAACATCCTTTTTATAATATGGTGACCAAACATTTGTCAGCCCCTCAAATATTGGATGACTGCTATCATGTCACCCCAGTTCTCTCTTTGCTAGACTAGACATACCCATTCATTGTACAGTTTAGCTTCCAGACCCCTTATCATCTCCACTCTTTCTAGAGTCTCAACATCTTTTTTGTATCATGATGACCCCACAAGTGTGCTCTAAGTGTGATCTTAAAGGACAAGGAAGGGAATTCTCTGATGTGTTTGTTGGCAAGGCCATGATTGTTTCATCTGGCTAAAATGTCAGAAAATCTATTTTTTTTAATTCCTAAATTTTCTTCCCAGGT
>NW_015388877.1:143073-144990 GCF_001527695.2 Protobothrops mucrosquamatus
TTGTCCATAGTAATCGTGCCCTGAAGGAGAATTATTCTCTTTTCAGCTATTCAGCTATTCAACTCGGTTATTCTGTAATTTGGTAACCTGGCACCTAGTCCACGCAGCAAAGAATCTTCTTGGTACGATTTGCTTTGCTTGACCATCAACAATTTGTCCAACGTCTTGGCTGGTGTTTCCTCCAGGTCTTTCATGGACCCTTTTTGAACTAACAGGACCAATGGTGGTCCCTAACGTCCACCAACAATTGACTTGGCTTTCATTCGGCCGGTCTGGTGGCCAAGCTAGGTGAGAGCATTGGCAGCAGAACATCCACGGTGGAAGCTTCTTACGCTGACTTCTAGAAACTGTGTTCGAAAATGAAAATTTAACAGAAATCTAACAATGTTTCTAAGTAGCTCTCTAACCCATCATCTCGGTGACTCTTTTGGTGGCCGGCCTCAGACAAGTCTCCCTTTGAACACCAAACGGGAGGAAGCTGCTTTGTGGCTTGGGATCAATTAGGTGTGTGTCCAGGAGGAAGCAACTTCTCAAGAAACTTTGCCAGCCTCCCTTTTTAGTACATTTTTCCAGGCTTAGCTCCAACACAGGAATCGAGGTAATATTATTCCTGTCTTAATTTTGTGCGCATTCAGGAGGGATGGGGTGCTCCAGTGCCATTGTTCCCCTTTCCATCGCCGAGAAGCTTTTCTTTCCGTGGAAGAAGATTGTCTGATGGCCTCTTTCCTATTTTAGCCAGGAGGAGAAAAGAAGGCCAGCTGGACTGGATTGGAAGTGGGTGCAAAGGGGGTTTTCTGGAGGGTTGAAAGGTCTGCTCTCTTTCAGGTATGCTCAGGTACGCCCTGTTTCCCCTCCTGCCCTTTATATTAAGACCTGTGCTTCTCAGCCTTGGCAAGTTTAAGATGGGTGGGTTTCAACTCCCAGAATTCCCTACCCAGCACCCTGGGGGATTCATTGAAATTCTTCATAGCGATAATTATTTAGTGTGTCACTCATAAGTCAAAGAATGTTGTCACAGTTTTGTCCCGCACTGTTAACATTGTGAACTCTCAAGCTTCTTCCCTCTGTTATGTATTCAAGATGGGCAGTGATTAATATTGATATGATACTTATATGTAAGGGTGTAGGTCTATACATAGGTTGTATAGAGTATGTTTAAATGTGTGTTATGTATGCATACACTTTGACAGCAAGCAACTAAATTTCATTTTTAATGTGTGCCATTTTGCCCACAGTATCTATCTATCTATCCATCATCTATCTATCTATCAAACTGTATCTATCTATCTATCTATCTATCTATCTATCTATCTATCTATCTATCTATCTATCATCTATCATCTATCTATCTATCAAACTGTATCTGTCATCTATCTATCTATCTATCATCTATCTATCATCTATCTATCATCTATCTATCTATCTATCTATCCATCTATCATTATCTATCTATCTATCATTATCTATCTATCCGTCCATCCATCCTACCTACATACGTATCATCTATCTATCTATCTATCTATCTATCTATCTATCTATCTATCTATCTATCTATCTATCTATCTATCTATCTATCTATCATTATCTATCTATCTATCTATCTATCTATCTATCTATCTATCTATCTATATCATCTCTCTATCTCTCTATAATCTCTCTATCATTATCTATCTATCATTATCTATCTATCTATCTATCTATCTATCTATATCTATCTATATCTATCTATCTATCTATCTATCTATCTATCTATCTATCTATCATTATCTATCTATCTATCATTATCTATCTATCTATCTATCTATCTATCTATCTATCTCTATCATCTCTCTATCTCTCTATAATCTCTCTATCATTATCTATCTATCATTATCTATCTATCTATCTATCTATCTATCTATCTATCTATCTATCTAT
>NW_015388877.1:147047-161474 GCF_001527695.2 Protobothrops mucrosquamatus
AGAAGAAGAAGAAGAAGAAGAAGAAGAAGAAGAAGAAGAAGAAGAAGAAGAAGAAGAAGAAGAAGAAGAAGAAGAAGAAGAAGAATGAAATAACTTGGGGACAATTACAAGAGGCCATTTCAAAGGAACTCAACTAGCTCTTTTTCACCAACTCCTCCTGCTGAAATATAAGCATTCACACGAGTGGAACCATAGCTTGAAATGTCTAGGGAATGTTATTAGGAGTATCATTGGGGGTCTCAAGCGAATGCAAGTTGATGTGACGTTCAAATACTATTTTGGAGTTACCTGAGTGCAGAGTAGCTTTTCGTTTATCCTACTTTCCACTGTACATTAATCAGGATCAAACTTTGCAATGTTGGATTCTAAGATGGTTATGAGGAGCAGGGTATGACCGAGGGGTGAAAAGGTAGGAGGCAGCCAGCAAAATCAAGATGGCGGCCTCAACCACGCCATCCAAGCCCCCCCCTCCCTTCTTTTGCCTAGATCGCTTCCGGCCTACTTCCTTTTCTTGACACCTGATTTTGTTATCAGGTAATGCGGTGAAATTAGATGGGAGCCAAACCGATTAGGAGATGAACGCATGAGTGGCAGGAGCAGCTGTGGGAAGTTCGTTCTTACATGTTTCAAAACATGCAGTGCTAAAGGCCATGGAGGATGCTCCAGTCTGGAAGGGAGGGCGGGAAATTTACAATGAGGGAATTTTCTCCCCGCTTCGCATAAAGAAGGCTCTGTTTGAAAGCAGCTCCACCCGTCTTTGCTTCATCAAGATTTCCAAACAATGCGTCGTGTTCCAGCCTGAAGACTTTTGCCCGAATATAATAAGAGTACTGTTGCCCTGTTTCTGGAATCTACTGATAAATAACAAATTAGTATTCCTGTTATCACAGATTAACGATCAGTTAATTGGGTCCTTCTGACAGACCCGGCTTCAGAATGGGGTCATGAAAGGGAAGAGATGAATGGAGCCCTGTCAACCAACGTTCTTCACTCATCGGTCTTCCTACCTTAGCCATGATCCCTTCTGGACACGTCACTCAAGAGCAGGAGTCTTCAAATTTGGCCCTTTTATGACTTGTGGACTTCAACTCCCAGAATTCCTCAGCCAGCGTGCATGCTGGCTGAGGAATTCTGGGAGTTGAAGTCCACAAGTCATAAAAGGGCCAAGTTTGAAGACCCCTGCTCAATACACTGAGGTGCCTTAAGACCTTAGTTACTGCTGAAGGCCTGTAAAATATCTCTCAAGGTGCCTGTCAGATGACCAGCCATGACAAAATACTCCACCCACCCCCCCACCCCCTTCATCTTGTTTTGGTCAGATCCAATATGGTGAAGGGGTTGGACAAGGACGGTGGAGACTACTTTGAAGTTACGTATGAAGGAACTTTGCACATGAACACAAGTGCCCTCTGCTCGCGTGAGTGGAGTTTCACGTGTGTGTGCTTGCCCATCTCTCCCGTAGCCTGGTTTCGAACAGGCTGCAACCTGGGGGTTGGGAACCCCTGACTTTTAACCGACCTAGGAAGAAGATGAAGATGAAGTTCTAGTCTGAAGAGAAAGAGGCAAAAGTCCAGGTAAGATCCATTACTAAATACATTGGGTATTGGAAATAATACATTGGAGTTGAGTATGTCTAGTTTAACGAAGAGAAGGATGAGGGGGGACATGATAGCAGTGTTCCAGTATCTCAGGGGCTGCCCCAAAGAAGAGTGAGTCAAATTATTCTCCAAAGCGCCTGAAGGCAGGACAAGAAGCAACGGATGGAAACTCATCAGGGAGAGAAGCAACCTGGAACTAAGGAGAAACTTCCTGACAGTTAGAACAATTAACCAGTGGAACAACCTGCCTCCAGAAGTTGTGAATGCTCCAACACTGGAAGTCTTTAAGAAGAGACTGGACAGCCATTTGTCCGAAATGGTCTAGGGTCTCCTGCTTGAGCAGGGGGTTGGACTAGATGACCTCCAAGCTACCTTCCAGATCTATTCTGTTAGATCTGGGACTCCATTCAAGGAGGAAGACAAATAACCAATTATTTACCACAGGGCCTTTAAAAAAAAAAATCCAATATATTCATCTAAGCAACTCTGCCAATTCGTTACTGTTTGTTTTCCCAGCGAAGGGATTTTGCGCTTGGCACAGATCTACCCCAGCCCCTCCAAGCAAAGAAAATCCTGAAATTTTCCATTTTCTGAAGAAACCTGTTTATAAAGAAGGGAGAATGGCAGTGCCCTTTCTAACCTTCCTCAGCCTGGCCTCAGATACTACAAGGAGCTGTCTCTTTCTCCATCCCCCCTCCCTCTCTCTCTCTCCCCCTTGCTAAGCAACCTGGCTACCCCGAGGAGGCAACTCCGTGTGAGGCATGCAGGTTTGCACAAGCCCCGTGTGGGGGGTCTCCAGAAACACAGGCTGTTAACATGTCACAGGCTTGTTAGGTGAAAGGCTTTGAAGCACAGGTGTGCTTGCCTCTCGGTTGCTCACCTGCCAATTTTACCAGCTCAGCTGGCCAGCAGTTCCTCCGGTTCAGGACACAGTCTTATGTAAGACTCTCAGCTGCGTGAAAAGATGTCTTGAACAATGGAGGACTTTCATGGATTCAGAATCGGGATAAAGCTGGCAGGGACCTCGGAGGTCTTCTAGTCCAGCCCCCTGCTCAAGCAGGAGACCCTATACCATTTTAGATAGATGGGTGTCCAGTCTCTTCTTAAAGAATAGAATGGAATGGAATGGAATGGAATAGAATAGAAAATAGAATAGAATAGAATAGAATAGAATAGAATAGAATAGAACTGGAAGGGACCTCGGAGGTCTTCTAGTCCAGCCCCCTGCTCAAACAGGAGACCCTATACCATTTTAGATAGATGGCTGTCCAGTCTCTTCTTAAAGAATAGAATGGAATGGAATGGAATGGAATAGAATAGAAAATAGAATAGAATAGAATAGAATAGAATAGAATAGAATAGAATAGAATAGAATAGAATAGAATAGAACAGAACTGGAAGGGACCTTGGAGGTCTTCTAGTCCAACCCCCTGCTCAAGCAGGGGAACCTAGACCATTTTAGATAGATGGCTGTCCAGTCTCTTCTTAAAGAATAGAATAGAATAGAATAGAATAGAATAGAATAGAATAGAATAGAATAGAATAGAATAGAATAGAATAGAATAGAATAGAGAATAGAAAAGAATGGAATAGAATAGAATAGAATAGAATAGAATAGAATAGAATAGAATAGAATAGAATAGAATAGAATAGAAGCTGGAAGGGACCTTGGAGGTCTTCTAGTCCAGCCCCCTGCTCAAGCAGGAGAACCTATACCATCTCAGACAAGTGACTGTCCAGTCTCTTCTTAAAAACCTCCAGAGATGGAGCACCCACAGCTTCTGGTGGCAAGCCGTTCCATTGGTTAATTGCCCTCACCGTTAGGAAGCTTCTCCTTAGTTCCAGGTTGCTTCTCTCCTTGATTAGTTTCCATCCGTTGTTTCTTGTCCTGCCTTCAGGTGCTTTGGAAAATAGGTTGACTCCCCATCTTCTTTGTGGCAGTCTTTCCAATTCTTTGGTACCGCAGCCGAAAAATGCTTAACTGGGGATTTATTTTATTCTGAAATAACCGTGATTAAAATATTGAAAGATGTTAGGGCATAAATGAAAAAAAAATGCAAATAAAGGTGTACTCTTGAAACAAATCCTGAAAGCGGTTTTTTTAAAAAAAAAATAAAAATAGGAGAAAAGTTTTTGGACTGACATCGTTCTATGCTTTGTATTGTAATATAGAATAGAATAGAATAGAATAGAATAGAATAGAATAGAATAGAATAGAATAGAATAGAATAGAATAGAAAATGGAATAGAAAATAGAATAGAATAGAATAGAATAGAATAGAATAGAATAGAATAGAATAGAATAGAATAGAATATAGGAATGAAGAACAGAATAGAATAGAATAGAATAGAATAGAATAGAATAGAAAATGGAATAGAAAATAGAATAGAATAGAATAGAATAGAATAGAATAGAATAGAATAGAATAGAATAGAATAGACTAGACCTTGGAGGTCTTCTAGTCCAGCCCCCTGCTCAAGCAGGAGAACCTAATATCATCTCAAACAAGTGACTGTCCAGTCTCTTCTTAAAAACCTCCAGTGATGGAGCACCCACAACTTCTGGTGGCAAGCCAAAATAAAAAATAAAAATAGGAGAAAAGTTTTTGGACTGACATCGTTCTAAGCTTTGTATTGTAACTGTTTATACATAAACTCTCTCATAAATCTAATGTGCTTAATTCCCCTTAAAGCTTTTCTAGGACATGAGTTTAGTTGTTTCTTTAAAAAGGCTTGTCACGATTCCATCAAGAAGCTGGAAGAGATCTTCCTTCCTTCTATCCTGCTGTTCTAACCATCTATTTTTCAAGGTCCTCCTGGTGAGATTGTAGACTTGATACGGTTGGGAAAGGAAGGAAAATGGGCAAGAGAAAAACAAGGATTATGAAAAATGAATGTGGGAACATCCATTAGACACAGTTTCTGTTTTAATGGAATAGGAGGACGAGGGCATGAAGTCCAAAGTTCCGTGACAAATGGATTGTGAGAAGGAATTTGAAGGAGAAAAGAAACCATTGGATTTTGTTTTGTTTTCCTTCTGTGACTTCCTTCAGATCTCTTCTTAATTCAAGGTCTTATTTTACATCAGTTGCAGGTCTGCAGAATAAGCTGCAATTGCTCATATAATATGGTAAATATTAACATTAGGGGCTGCCACAAAGAAGAAGGGGTCACCTTATTCTCCAAAGCACCTGAAGGCAGGTCAAGAAGCAACAGATGGAAACTGACCAAGGAGAGAAGCAATCTACAATTAAGGAGAAATTTCCTGACAGTGAGGACAATTAACCAGTGGAACAACCTGCCTGATCATTTTCCAACCATTGTTTCTTGTCCTTCCCTCTAGTGCTCTGGTGAATAACGTGACCCCCTCTTCTTCTTTGTGGCAGCCCCTCAAATACTGGAATAACTGCTATCCTGTCCCCCCTATTTCTTCTTTTCTTTAGACTAACCAAACCCAATTCCTGCAGCCGTTGTTCGTATGTTTTAGTCTCCAGGCCTTGGATCACCTTAGTTGCTCTTCTCTGACCTTTTCCAAGATTTCAACATCTTTTCTGTGATATGGTGACCAAAATTATTTTCAGTATTCTAGTATTCCTCTTACTGGGGTTTTATAAAACAGAACCAATACTTTGCGTGATCTTGGTTCTATGCCCCTGTTTATACAACCCAGGATTTAATAATAATAATAATAATAATAATAATAATAATAATAATAATAATAATAATAATAATAATAATAATAATAATAATAATAATAATAATAATGATAAAGTTGGAAGGGATCTTGGAGGTCATCTAGTCCAACCTCCTGCTCAGGCAGGAAACCCTATACCATTTCAGACAAATGGCTGTCCAGTCTCTTCTTAAAAACTTCCAGTGTTGGAGCATTCACCGCTTCTGAAGGCAGGTTGTTCCACCGGTTAATTGTTCTGTCAGGAAATTTCTCTTTAGTTCTAGGTTGCTTCTCTCCTTGGTTAGTTTCCATCTGTTGCTTCTTGTCCTGCCTTCAGGTGCTTTGGAGAATAGCTTGACTCCCTCTTCTTTGGGGAAGCCCCTGAGATACTGGAAGACTGCTATCATGTCCCCCCTCGTCCTTCTCTTCATTAAACTAGACATACCCAATTCCACCAACCGTTCCTTATATGTTTTAGCCTCCAGTCCCCTAATCATCTTTGTTGCTCTTCTCTGCACTCTTTCTAGAGTCTCAACATCTTTTTTACATCGTGGTGACCAAAACTGGATGCCGTATTCCAAGTGTGGCCTTACCAAGGCCTTGTAAAGTGGTATTAACACTTCACGTGATCTTGATTCTATCCCTCTGTTAATGCAGCCCAGCACTGTGTTGGCCTTTTTGGCAGCTGCAGCACACTGCTGGCTCATATTTAAATGATTGTCCACTAGGACAATTTTATAAACAGAGGTCATAAAATGGGGCAAGACTCTCTTCACTGTCTCAATTAGCAACAGAAATTTTGACTTCAACTGTGGTCATACGTCAAGGACTACCTGTATAGTATCATACTAGACAAGTACTATTATATTTTTCAGGACTTCTGAAGTGGGAAATAAATGAGTTAAAGTCTCTAAATAAAGGGTGATGCCCGGAGCCTCAAAATGCTTCAGCATGAAAAGGGCTAAGAAGTTCCTAACTTCGTAGAGACATAACTAGCAGGTGTTTTGTTACTGTGTCGTTTGGACCATAGAACCATAGACCCTCTTTTGATGTGGTGAACAGCCCTGGCGTATTTCTTGCCCCCGGAACTGTGGTATTCTGATGTTATCCAAGGTTGTTCAAAAAACCAGCTTCCTTCAGATGGAACGAGGTCATCCCGAGTATTTTTATTGTTCTTCAGCCAAGCTTAATCAACGTGAAAGGATGGTTTTGTTTACCCAAGAACATTCTCCAAATGTTTTCATGGCCTGAGAACCGTAAAGCCCAGCCATCTGCAACAGATACTTCCACAGAGGATGTACGGGTGATTCTCCATAGTTTCTGCTCACAAGCTCTGACTTTTGGACTCCTGAGAAAAGTGACAGAATAATAACAGTATGATAGCATTGGGAAGGATCTTGAAGGTCTTCTAGTCCAGCCCCCTGCTCAAACAGGAGACCCTAGACCATGTCCAGCCTCTTCTTAAAAGGCTCCAATGATGGAGCACCCACAACTTCTGGAGGCAGGTTCTTAATTGTTCTGTCAGGAAATTCTCTCCTTGATTAGTTTCCATCAGTTGTTTCTTGTCCTGCCTTCTGGTGCTTTGGAAAATAGGTTGAGCCACTCAAATGGCAGCCCCTCAAATTAAAAAAAAATAAAAAATATAAGAGGAGGAGGAGGAGGAGGAGGAGGAGGAGGAAGGGAAGATTGAATGTAGAGGGTCTATGAGAACTCGCCACAGCCAACTCGCTACGGTCAACTTGCCACAGGACAAATTGCCACAGCTAAGTTGTCACGGGACGACAGGCCACGGGACAAGAGTCACACTACTGTCAAAGAAACAGTGGAATAGAATTGTTACAGGAAGGATGCCAAAGGAGGGGGGGAATGAAACGGGAACGACAAAAATTAAAACATTTTTTTAAATTGTTTAAAGCGATTGAATTGAATTGTTGAATTGTCCTGCTTCGAGTTTTCCCGCAGCAAGTTGGCCATGATGAGTTACCTGTGGCAAATTGGCTGTGACCAGTGGTGGGATTCAAATAGGTGAACAACTGGTTCGCTGTGTGGATGCCGCTTCCGGAAGTCCATTCTGGGCCTGGGCAACAAAAAATTAGCTACCGGTTCTGCCGAACTGGCTGAATCCCAACCACTCTGTCTGTCTGTCTGTCTGTCTTCTGTCTGTCTGTCTATCTATCTGTCTGTCTGTCTGTCTGTCTGTCTGTCTGTCTGTCTGTCTTCTGTCTGTCTATCTATCATCTATCTATCTATCTATCTATCTATCTATCTATCTATCTATCTATCTATCTATCTATCTATCATCTATCTAATCTATCTATCTATCTATCTATCTATCTATCTATCTATCTATATCTATCTATCTATCTATCTATCATCTATCTAATCTATCTATCTATCTATCTATCTATCTATCTATCATCTATCTAATCTATCTATCTATCTATCTATCTATCTATCTATCTATCTATATCTATCTATCTATCTATCTATCTATCTATCTATCTATATCTAACTATCTATCTATCTATCTATCTATATCTAAATATCAACTAATTTATATCTATCTGTCTGTCTATCTATCTATCTATCTATCGATCTATCTATATTATCAACTAATTTATATCTGTCTGTCTATCTATCTATCTATCTATCTATCTATCTATCTATCTATCTATCTATCTATCTATCTATCTATCTATCTACAGTGGTGGGATTCAAATAGGTGAACACCCAGTTCTCTGCGTAGATACCACTTTCGGAAGTCCATTCTGGGCCTGGGCAACAAAAAATTAGCTACTGGTTCTGCCAAACTGGCTGAATCCCACCTCTATATCTATCTATCTATCTATCTATCTATCTATCTATCTATCTATCTATCTATCTATCTATCTATCTATCTATCTATCTATCTATCTATCTATCTATCTATCTATCTATCTACCTACCTACCTACCTACCTACCTACCTACCTACCTATCTATTTACCTACCTACCTACCTAGTGGTGGGATTCAAATAGGTGATCACCCAGTTCTCTGTGTGGATGCCGCTTCCGGAAGTCCATTCTGGGCCTGGGCAACAAAAAATTAGCTACCGGTTCTGCCGAAGTGGTACGAACGGGCTGAATCCCACCAGTGTCTGTGGCCAGTTGTCCTATTCCAGAATGTAGAATCCCCACCACCACCACTTTTAACCCTCTGACCAATTAAGGTGAGTCCTTCCTAAGCTTCTTTCCCTGACCATTAAACTACTGGGAGCTGCTCTCCTCTTTTGTTTGATCTGCCTTTGTAGAAGTAGGGAAAACAAGGGTGGCATCCAAACTCCAGGACGTGTCAGCTTCTAAGGCAGTTTTTCCTCAACCTTAGCCATTTTAAGATGGCGGACTTCAACTCCCAGAATTCCACAGCCAGACCCTCATCCTTGCTGAGAAACACCGCTCTAAGGTTTATCCGAAGGATTATCTGAAGCCCCTAATCACACTTAAATGCTGAGATTCTTCAAAAAGAACTGTGTTTAGACTCCGTTCATTTGGTTAATAACCAGTTCTCTGGAGAAGCCAGTTTAAAGATTGCTGTTTCTAATTTGTGTCTGGCATTAAGTACCTATAAAATTGAACTCAAGGCACTGCTTGGCTTTATTTAGGTAGGAAAATGGCTGTACTGGTTCAGACTGCGTGTATCTTGCCAATCATCTGCTCCTCCATAATACAGTGGCAAAAACAAAAGTACACAAAGAAAAATTTACATGCCCATCTATAAGGCTGCATGTCTTCTCCTTGATGTCTACTGCTCTGAATTAAGGTGTTGAAATTTGTTTATTTACTTATCTATATATAAAATTTATTTGCTGCCCATCTCGTTTCCAATGACTCTAGGAGGATTGCAATATAAAAAACATAAATTTGGACTCTGTTCTGGTCGTTACTCAAGGATTATCTGTAAGAATTACCTGGGAGCTCACCTTGATGGTGCAGGTGGGGTTGTAGGAATCCTTAATTGTTCCATGCATCTTCTCAGGGATGTGAATTCTTGTCCCTCAGCAACAATATCCAACTCATAAACTGGGAACTAAGAGCCTAGAAGGAACACGAATAGGAATAGAGTTGGAAGGGACCTTGGAGATCTTCTAGTCCAGCCCCCTGCTCAAGCAGGAGAACCTATACCATCTCAGACAAGTGACTGTCCAGTCTCTTCTTAAAAACTTCCAGTGTTGGAGCATTCACCACTTCTGGAGGCAGGTTGTTCCATTGGTTAATTGTTCTAACATTCAGGAAGTTTCTCCTTAGTTCCAGGTTGCTTCTCTCCTTGGTTACTTTCCATCCATTGCTTCTTGTCCTGCCTTCAGGGGCTTTGGAGAATAGCTTGACCCCCTCTTCTTTGTGGCAGCCCCTCAAATACTGGAACACTGCTATCATGTCACCCCTGTTTCTTCTTTTCTTTAGACTGGCCAAGCCCAAGTCCTGCAGCCGTTCGTTGTATGTTTTAGTCTCCAGGCCTCGGATCATCTTAGTTGCTCTTCTCTGCACTTTTTTTTCCCAAAGTCTCAGCATCATTTTTGTAGTATGGTGACCAAAATTGGCTGCAGTATTCCAGGTGTGGCCTCACTAGGGTTTTATAAAGCGGTAACTAATACTTGGCGTGATCTTGATTCTATGCCTCTGTTTATACAACCCAGGATTGTATTAGCTTTTTTGGCCGCTGCTGCACACGGCTGGCTCATATTCCACCAGGAAGCCACAGAAATTTAGCCAGGCACATTTACATAGTAAATGTAAAGTCTCAGAATATGTTTCAGACTCTGTGGGGCATCTGGCTATTTTCCACTTGAATAAATGAGTCTTGATAGCTTTCCTCTTTTCTCGTGCTAGGGGGAGCCAAGCATCTTCATCCTGAATTTGGTTTCTGTTGACATTCCAAGCCCAGCCAAGCTCTGGTAACTGGTCTCCTTACCCTGCACCTGGTTGGATATCAAGCTCCCTCTGAACACTTGGCCTCCGTCCCAAAGACCTAGTGTTATTCCTTCCTTGAGTGGAGAGAAGCTAATTACTCATTCTGCAGAATAACAGGAAATCCACAGGATTTCTTACAATGATGGAGATAAAATTTACCCTCTGCGGAAGTTTTGGAACAGCGGTGGCCGACCCATGACTTCGGAAGGCCAATTTATATAAGCTGAAACCTATAAAATCTGCGTTCCACCGGGTCTAGGCAGAAGAAAAACTGAATTATCTGTATGTTTTTAAAGACTTAAAACCCTTGTGGAAGCCATTTTTCCCCCCACCAATAAGCTACTCTCTCTCCTTGTAAATTGTCTGAATTGTCTTCGCGTCCAGTTTCAGTTTTGTTAAATTAAATTGTAAATTTACAAGTTACAAGTACCAACTAAAAATTGTCCCTGCTGCTCTAGAGACTAACAAAGGGGCTGAAGTGGTTTAATAGCAAACAATGCTGCTTTGCAAAGTGTTAATGTAATTTGGATTGTGGCATAAATCCACTGGAAGCAAAAATGTGCTAAACTTAACAGTTCCCTTTCAAATAAACATACGTTGCACAGAGTGAGTTAGGCTAAAGCAATCAGAAGAACTGATTTAACTTTATTTAATACGCTGGAAATATTTTGGTGATATATATATCACCAAAATATATATTTTATATAGATATAAAAACTTATCACCCAACTTTTCTTGACAGAATTTTCCTCCAAGTTCAAAATTCTAACTTAAATTATGATAGGTGCTGAAAAAAGCCTGGTCCTTGCTTTATAACCAGTCCTCCCACTTATGACCAGTGTACCATCCTATGTTACATGATCCCAATTTGTACATTTTGGAACCAGCTCGCTTTTATAATCCATTGCAGTTTCTTGCGGCCACAATTTGCAATCTTTGTGGCTGGTTTCCAGTGGAAAATACCCATTCAGAAGAATGGCTTTGCACTTACGACCGTGGCATTCACTTAAGAACCATCGTAAAAAGGGTTGTAAAATCAAGTCTGGCTCAATTTACGACTACAATAACTCGGATGGAAAGTCTGGGTCTCCATTGTGCCCGTCAGTGTAAGAACTAGTTATAACTAGGACTAGTTATTTAGTCTCTTTGATCGAATCAACTTGAACAACTCACTTCAGATGCAAAATTCAGAGCAGACGTAGTAGAATTTCCACACTTGCTTCACACATTTGTAAATTTGTCGGGGGGAAGTTGTCCCAGCATTGAACTCCTGGGTTTTGCTGATGTGCTGTCCTTGTGTTGACTCTAAGCTTATACGGCCTTACAACAGCTTAACTTTGAAGAGCATCTGAGCATCTAGAATAAGAGGGGCTTTGTAAGGCTAAGAAAATGACCCGTTTTCTTAGTCAGAACTTGAAAGAGCTTCTTCAGAATTAATCTGCGGCATTTATTTATTTATATACTTCTTTCCAAGGAAGTTGCAGAATTCCTGGGTGGCGCTCAAAAGTATGTTAATCGTAATCCCAAGGGTAACTTTATTTCACCCTGAATTCAAATTAACACCGATTAACAGAGGAACCAAAGTTACCACGGAGACTCTTCTGGAATCAGACTTACAATGAGGTATTAGGGTTACCCTTCTTTTTTTTTACGAATAGTATAAATTTTTTTTGTTGGATTTATTTTACCATAAGCTTCGGATTTCTCAGCTGAACAATTTAATTTGCTGCATTTTTATCTTAATGGTTCATCTTTTCTTTTTTTGTGGTTATTTCTGCTGTTCATCGTGCAGCATGAAGAAGAAGTCAGAAGTCAGAATAGAGCTGGAAGGGACCTTGGGGGTCATCTAGTCCAACCCCCTGCTCAGGCAGGAAATCCTATACCATTTTGGACAAATGGCTGTCCAGTCTCTTCTTAAAAACTTCCAGTGTTGGAGCATTCACCGCTTCTGGAGGCAGGTTGTTCCACTGGTTAATTGTTCTCACTGTCAGGAAGTTTCTCCTTAGTTCTAGGTTGCTTCTCTCCTTGATTAGTTTCCATCCATTGCTTCTTGTCCTGCCTTCAGGCACTTTGGAGAATAGCTTGACTTAGCCTCTTCTTTGGGGCAGCCCCTCAAATATTGGAAGACTGCTATTATGTCACCCCTAGTCCTTCTTTTTATTAAACTAGACATTTCCAATTCCAGAAACCATTCTTTGTATGTTTTTAGTCTCCACCCCTCTAATCATCTTTGTTGCTCTTCTCTGCACTTTTTCTAGAGTCTCAACGTTGTTTTTTATAGTGTGAGGACCATGATATAAAATAGATATTTCCTAGGCATAAAATATGTATTTCCTAGACTTAAAATATGTATTTCCTAGGCAATGCAATTTACAAGATCCGGCCTCTATACTGGGTCATTGTGATTACACACTGTGTACACTGTTATGAAACTAATCCTAAATTTGAATTTCACATATAAAAGTTTCCTTATTTTTAACCACCAATAGTGGCCTCAAAGGGTCTCTAGCATTTCAGTATATATTTTGGCTGCCCAGTCTTCAATTTTTCAATTAACGATAAAAACAGCTTAGGTAAATTTGCCAAACTGGACAATAAGTTTCTTATTCCTTAAGTAGATTATGATTGTTGTTGTTATTGTTATTATTATTGTTATTATGATTGTTGTTGTTATTTAAAAAATGTAAGCTTTACATTGATGTTAATGGGTTTTTTTTTCAAGAAAAATGTTTTGGATCTGGAATTAGGCCATATTCTGTTTACACAAAAAAATTGACAATCTTATTTTTAGCAGAGTAGAAAACTGTGGTTAAGAAAAGTAATAAAAAAGGGGGGGAAAACTGGATAGTGAAAAAGGTTGTTGTTTTTGTTGATCCTTGAGGGGAGTGTTGATTGAGGATCAATTTACATTTTTGTAAATGTTTTGTCTATATTTATTTTGAAAATGTGATTGCGTTTCTATTTTTAAATCTTAGCTTGGTTTATGTTTTGGAGAATTTCCTTCAGAAAAGAATGCATGAAGCTTTGGGCAACGGCATGCTTTTTTTTTTTTGTCATAGAACCCACCAGAACAGATTTTCCAAGTTTTAAAAGTAACTTTTGAAAATTTGATGCTTGGGCCACGTGGACTAATAATAATAATAATAATAATAATAATAATAATAATAATAATAATAATAATAATAATAATAATAATAATAATAATAATAATAATAATAATAATAATAATAATAAAGTTGGAAGGGATCTTGGGGGTCATCTAGTCCAACCCCCTGCTCAGGCAGGAAACCCTATACCATTTCAGACAAATGGCTGTCCAGTTTCTTCTTAAAAACTTCCAGTGTTGGAGCATTCACTGCTTCTGGAGGCAAGGAGTTCCACTGGTTAATTGTTCTCACTGTCAGGAAATTTCTCCTTAATTCCAGGTTGCTTCTCTCCTTGGTCAGTTTCCATCCATTGTTTCTTGTCCTGCTTTCACGCTGTGATCACATAATCACAGTGATGCTGCAAGGATCTTAAGTGTGAAAAATGGTCAAGGAATCCCTTTTTTCAGTTCCATGGTTACACCTCAACAAATGGTTATAAATTGAGGATGACCCGTATTAGATAAAGTTGGGAGGGTGTGGTGTTAATTGCCAAAATTCTAATACGTGGAGAAAAGATCAGGAAAATACAGGACAATACATCAACAGATTCTAAACTTTCAAACACCAGAAATCATACAATCCTCTCCACTTCCTGTTATAAACCTATACATTTTTTTAATCATTCTTAAATCAGTCCATTCCATATCTATTTTTAGCTGACTTTCCCTTGATGTTTTTTTTTCCTTACTTCAAATATTTTTCAGTACTAAAAATTGGAATTCTGCTCTTCTCCCATCACTAAACTATTCTGCGGCTGACAGCTGTAAACTCTATTTTACAGTTTTAACATTTAGAGCCAGACATTTTCTTCCTGCTAAGTAGAAAACTATGATCTGGGTGGAATTTAACTCTATTTCCTGTGAAGGCAAATTTATATGTCCAGATAAATTTGAATATTGCATTCATTAATAAAGTATAAGGAAACTAGAAGCTTCGGAGGGCTTCTAGAAAAAAAGCAGAATAGATGTATAAGGAGAAATCAGTATGACCCAATAACAGAATAACAGAGTTGGAAGGGACTTTGGAGGTCTTCTAGTCCAACCAGGAAATCCTATACCAAGGA